>NC_143055.1:135793409-135944924 GCF_052426305.1 Pelodiscus sinensis | reverse complement strand
GAGTATAGGCTCGCAGCTGCAGTTTGTCTTCCAAGTGAGCCGTTATCGCAACCCAACCTGGGTAGATACCAGAACAGAATCCAGTTAGTTACAACCTCTCTCAGGGTATGTCTACACTACCCTGCTAGTTCGAACTAGGAGGGTAATGTATGCATACCGCACTTGCTAATGAAGCCCAGGATTTGAATTTCCCGGGCTTCATTAGCATAAGCGGGGAGCCGCCATTTTTAAATCCCCGCTGCTTCGAACCCCATGCAGCGCGGCTACATGGGGCTCGAACTAGGTAGTTCGGACTAGGTGCCTATTCCGAACTACCGTTACTCCTCGTGAAACGAGGTGTACCAGTAGTTCGGAATAGGCACCCTAGTCCGAACTACCTAGTTCGAGCCCCGTGTAGCCACGCTGCACGGGGTTCGAAGCAGCGGGGATTTAAAAATGGCGGCTCCCCGCTTATGCTAATGAAGCCCGGGAAATTCAAATCCTGGGCTTCATTAGCAAGTGCGGTATGCATACATTACCCTCCTAGTTCGAACTAGGAGGGTAGTGTAGACATACCCTCAAAGAAAACAAAAATCCACTGGATCATAGAATCATAGAATAATAGGACTGGAAGGGACCTCAAGAGGTCATCGAGTCCAGCCCCCCGCCCTCAAGGCAGGACCAAGCTCCATCTACAATTGCATTTAAACAACAGAAAGGGGGCCACCAACATCAGTAAGGATCCGATTCTCACACAGATTCTGCACCCAACAGGCCTCATTTAGACAAAGAATGGCAGCTGCTGGATGCCACGCACTTTTGAAAATCTAGCTCCGGTTCATAATCACATGCAAAGCTGCAGGCATTTTGGTCGGCACTGTGTCACCTTCCCTGGTCAGAAGTAGGATGTAAAAAACGAATACAAGTATTTACCATGTAACCAATAAAAATTCTGTTAACCACTCCCAGGGCTGGGGTTGCTGGCAGCCTCAAGAAGAGTTTAACCGGTGGGGTTACAATAAGTGAGAGCTTGTCAGTGAACCGGTCAAACTCTTACATCCCTAGTCAGAAGGCCATTGCACGTCACACAAGGCAGCCATAATGAAGTGACATCCAAGAGGAAGGGTACACAGCAGGCATGGATACTAGGGATGTAAAATCCCATTTAATTGGCTAACCTGTTAAACACATTGTTTAACCAGTTAACAGATTAAAGGGGGAGCTGCAGCCCCTCCAACCCCCCACTGGAGCAGCCCCTGCCTGTGGTGGGCCAGGACACCCCGCAGGCAGGGGCTGCTTCATGAACTGGAGCAGCCCCTGCCCGCGGCAGAGGGGAGCTGCTCCAATCCCACCAGTTAACCTTAACCAGCAAGCCTGGCTGGTTAATCTTTCCCATCCCTCGTCGATACCCCGCACGGTGAGGTGGAATGCAGAATTACCAGCAGAGGACAGCTTTATGTCAGCCACTGCCTCGAAGATGCCAATCCCTTCCAGCGTGATATCCTGAGCAGTAAGTGGTGGGAATTCTCTCATTCGTTCTTCACCTCCTGTGGGCACCTGACAATGCCGGACAGAAGAGGGGTTAACAGCTAACGAGAAAGACAACTTTAACCTTCTCCTACATTACAGAGCAAGTTACAGAGTGAAGTGCAGCAACTCAACTGTTTCTATTCTAACCGACACCAACACAAGTGACTGCTCTCACATTCTACACTAGTGCCATTTTCATAGAAAAGTGAAGGGACATTTTGTCCAGAAGCAAATCTCAAGGTGATAAAGATCTCACTGAGCTATCAAACTAGTAGGTACCTTAGAGATGCCAAGAAGCAGCTATTACAATATCAGAGCCTGTCCTATTGGATTCAATTCCAGGTGAGTTCAATGACATAGCCGAAGATACTAATTACTACAAAAGTACAAAAACTCTTCTATTGGTCAGTCTCAGAAAAGGAGCAATAATTCAGCATGAGCACTGAGCTGTACTGTTGCTTTGCAAGTGAAGATCAATACCAGAACAGATGGCCTGAAACTGCTTCAGAAAGTAGAAAATGTATCCTGTGGCTAGGGACGCTTGAATATTCATTAGCAAGAGAGTTTCCATTAGTGGTATCACCAAAGGAAACAAGTTACAACTCATGAAGAGATGCACAGACATACACTGAGGTCCTGCTTATGGGAAGACAAAAGGTGCATTTAAAAAATGTGAAAGCTAACACCTATTAGTGTTGAAAGGGCAAAGTTATAATATTACTTTAGCTGGTGGAGGCAAACTGGTGGCAGAGAAGGGGGCAACAGAGACTTTTAACTTAATCAGCTAATTCTGTTAAGAACATAAGAACGGCCAGACTGGGTGAGACCAAAAGTCCCTTTAGCGCAGTGTCCTGCCTGCCGACAGTGGCCAATGCCAGGTGCCCCAGAGGGAGGGAACACAACAGGGAATCCTCACGTGATCCCTCCCGTCACCCACTTCCAGACAAACTGAGACCAGGGACGCCATTCCAACCCATCCCGGCTAACAGCCACCGATGGACCTAACCTCCATGAATCTGTCTAGATCTTTTTTGAACCCTGTTAAAGTTCTAGCCTTCACCGCATCCTCTGGCAAGGAGTTCCACAGGCTGACTGTGCACTGAGTGAAGAAAAACTTCCTTTTGTTTGTTTTAAGCCTGCTGCCTATTCATTTCATTTGGTGACTTGGGTTTTTTTTTTATTGTGGGAATAAGTAAATCACTTTTCCTTATTCACTTTTCCCACACCACTCATGATTTTATAGACCTGTCATATCCCCCCTTAGTCTCCTCTTTTCTAAGATGAAAAGTCCAAGTCTTTTTAACCTCTCTTCATATGGGACCCATTCCAAACCCCTCAGCATTTTTGTTGCCCTTTTCTGAACCTTTTCCAATGCTAATATATCTTTTTTGAGATGAGGCGACCACATCTGTACACAGTATTCAAGATGTGGGCGTACCATAGTTTTATACAGAAGCAAAAAGATATTTTCTGTCTTATTCTCCATCCCTTTTTTAATGACTCCTAACATTCTGTTCGCTTTTTTGACTGCCGCTGCACACTGAGTGGATGTTTTCAGAGAACTATCCACAATGACTCCAAGATCTTTCTCTTGAGTAGTTGTAGCCAAATTAGTCCCTGTCATAATCAGGAGTGCTGACCATCACCCGGTGACTAAGGGGTTAACTAAAGCCTCCTAGCCAATATATCGGTGGTCAGCCAATAAAAATGCAGGTAGGAATTTCAAACGGAGAGAGGGGGGTTTCTCTCTCTCTTTGTTTGAGATTCAGAGCAGTTTCTCCCAGCTACTGAGGGAGATGGGAGACACTTCTCTCTCCAAGAATGGACTTCTTAACATGTGTAAGTAGGAAAAGTTTAGATAGTCCATCAGGGTTTATTATTTTCCTTGTTTGGGGATTTGAAAATAATGTCTGAGCTTGCTAACTCTTCCTTTTTTCTCTTTTGTAACTAAGCCTTCAGCCCAAGATTTTTTCCCAAGTATCTATATCAACGGTGGCTCTTTTCATCTAGCCAATTTACTAAGCTTGCAATTGTAGTTTTGTTTTGATAACAAAATATTGTTTTTTTTAAGTAACTGGTAGTGATTGATTTTTTTGTATCCTGGAGGGTCTGTGTGTATCTGCATGCCTCTGACTGAGGGGTCAGCTACCACAGACTGAAGCACGCTTTTCTCTTTTCTTTTTCAAGCTCTTTTGGGGAAAAAGAGCTTGGGGTACCCCATGGGCTGGTTTCAAGTGTCCACCTGTTTGTGGGTTCAAAAGCACTTGACAGTGGCAGCAGGTCCCCCAAAATATGGATATTAGGATGGGGGGGGGGGGGAATTTTTGTACCAGAGCCTGTAGAGGCAAGGTTTTGGAGTGTTCTTCTGCATTTGTCATGCTGGAGTGGGGAACAGCCTTGACAGTCCCCTTCATATTGTATATATCGTTGGGATTATTTTTTCCAACGTGCATTACTTTACATGCACGTTATCAACGTTATTTTCATTTGCCATTTAGTTTGGTGACATCTTTTTGAAGCTCTTCCCAGTCTGCTTTGGTCTTAACTACCTTGAGCAGTTTGGGATCATCTGAACATTTTGCCACCTCCCTGTTTACCCCTTTCTCCAGATCATTTATAAATGCATATACACGTGGGTGGTGGGTGAAGGCAGGGCTAGGGGAGGCAAGATCCTAGCCCCCGCTTCTGCCCAGGCCACGCCCGCCATGGGAGCCAGGCCCAGCACCATGGGGAGGTGGAGTGGCACATAGCCCCAGCACCACAGGAAGGGGGGACAGCATGCAGCCCCGGCAGCATAGGGAGGGTGCATGGCCCTAGCCTCTCCAGCCCCAGCCCCACAGGAAGGAGGGACAGCATGCAGCCCCGGCGCCTTAGGGAGGGTGGAGGGTGCAGGGCCCTAGCCTCTCCAGCCCCAGAGCACAGGGAGGTGAGGTGGTACCTTGGGGAGGGCAGGCGCTCAGGGGCAGCAACACTCTACCCCCCTGTTGTTTGTGTGGGTTGGGCAAGGTTCTAAAATTGAGGGCGAGGATAATGCACTCTCTCTTATTTCTCCCTGGAAGGGGAAGAATCTCTGACAAGACAATGCAGAGAGTTCTAGCATGGACTCAAAGCCTCTGCTGGGTCATGCACAGGAAAACCAGTAACACGACCTTACTCCTTACATACCAGAACACCAGATAGAAGGCGTCCTCTTACCTTCAGTAATGTGTCTCCAGCATGCTTCTGATAGATGCCGTCTGCCTTCTCCAGGGTAGTCACATGGACTGGCAACAGGTTAGAAGCCACAACAGAAAACCAGGAGGATTTTGCTCCCTAAAAATCAACGGGGGTGTGTGTTTAACAAACTGAATGCTGTAAAGATGCTTACAAGTTGCTGTCCACCATTCTCCCACCTTCTGCTTAAAAGCAGTTACATCATTCTCTCTTCTAGGCAGGGTCACAGGCTTTGCCTACACTGCCAATTGAGTGGTGCTTTCCCTTCCCCCCAAATGACAAGTGGCACTGTAAATGGCTTGTTGTGGACCGCACTTTCCTTCTACTACAGGAACCAACGCACCCCTCCCCCAGTATTTTATCAGCAAAAGCGGGACAAACAGCATTTACACTGCCAGACTTTTAGTTACCTGCCCTTTCTGTAAAAGTTGTGTAGTGCAGACAAAGCCTTGGTCTTTGAAAAGCATCTGTACTGTTTTGCACTGCTCAGTGAGAAGGGAGAAACAATAACAGGAAACGTGGGAATGGCAGAGGTCTTAATGACTTCTTTGTTTTGGTCTTCACCAAGAAGTCTGAAGGAATGCATAACATAGTGAATGCTAATGAAAAGGGGGTAAGCTTAGAAGATAAAACAAAAAAGCCACATTAAAAATCACTTAAAGTTAGATGTCTGCAAGTCAGCAGGGCCTGATGAAATGTGTCCTAGAATACTCGAGATGATAGAGGAGGCATCTGAGCCTTTAGCTATCATCTCTGAAAAAATCATGGAAGTTGGGAGAGATTCCAGAAGACTGGAAAAGGGCAAATCTAGTGCCCATCTATAAAAAGGGAAATAAGAACAACCCAGGAAACTACAGACCAGTCAGTTTAACTTCTGTGCCAGGAAAGATAATAGAGCAAGTAATTAAGGAATTCACCTGCAAACACTTGGAAGGAGTACGGCAGAAAGGGATCTAGGGGTTATAGTGGACCACAAGTTGAATATGAATCAGCACTATGAAGCTGTTGCAAAGAAAGCAAACATGATTCTGGGATGTATTAACAGGTATGTTGTGAGCAAGACACGAGAAGTCATTCTTCCACTCTACTCTGCGGTGATTAGGCCTCAATTGTTGTACCGTGTCCACTTCTGGGCACCACATTTCAAGGAAGATGTGGAGAAATTGGAGAGGGTCCAGACAAGAGCAACAAGAATGATGAAAGGTCTAGAGAACATGAGCTTGGAGGGAAGACTGAAAGAACTGGGCTTGTTTAGTTTGGAAAGGAGAAGATGAAGAGCAGCCATGATAGCGATCTTCCAAGTATTTAAAAGGGTATCACAAGGAGGAGGGAGACAAATTGTTTTTCTTGGCCTCTGATGATAGGACAAGAAGCAATGGGCTCAAACTGCAGCAAGGAAGGTTTAGGTTGGACATTAGGAAAAACTTCCTAACTACCAGGGTGGTTAAACACTGGAATAAATTGCCCAGGGAGGTTGTAGAATCTCCATCTCTGGAGATATTTAAGAACAGGTTAAACAGACATCTATCAGGGATAGTCTAGATGGTACTGGGACCTGCTGTGAAGGCAGGGGACTGGAGTTGATAACCTTGCGAGGTCCCTACCAGTTCTAGTGTTCTATGATTTTATAAACAGTGGCTTCTCTGCATATAACGGAGCTGAGATTCCGATGGAAAACACAACAGCTGTGCCACCTCAAAGCTTCTAGTCCTGAAGCAAGCCCTGAATACTCCTGATTCTATAGCTTCTGCATCATAGCACAATGCCAAGGTGCTACCATAATACAAACACAATACACGCCATTCATCTGAGAGGCGTGGGGGACATGGCAACTTTTGGAGAACTGCATGTTGAGAGAAATGGAAGTGCTATTCGCTAACAAAGGGCTAGGAGGGGGCCTCCCTGTGGATATGGATAACTCTGGATTTTCAGATGAAAGGAATCTGGATAATTGAAATGGCACTTAAATCAAAACCTGTTCTCCACTCAGGTCATGCAATAAAGCGATAATCAAACATTGCAGAATATGTATCTTTACACTAGCTTAGCTCACACTACAGGGAGTACTGCCAGCGTGACCACCACTGGAAGGCTTATTTCTGGAGGGCATGACAGACTTCTCCTGCTCAGCTGATGCTCTCAGATCATTTCCCAGCTCCGGTAGTAAAGCATCCCTCCTGTAATACTACACTTTGCTTTGGGCACCTAGAATTCTATGAAGACTGAATCAAACCAAGGAATCTGCTCTCCTGCCGGCGCTTGGATGCAACTCCCCCCATCAGCCCAGGACAAGACTACAAACTTTTCCCATGGTGTGACGACTTGCAGTTGGCATAGTTGTGCTGACAAAAGCCGAGTGCAGATGCAGTTATAGCAGACAAAATGTGCTTTTATCAATATAGTTTATGGCAGGTCCTGGAATAAGATAGACTAGCCCAAGTTCAATTTTGCCTGTCTATGCTGCAGCCACACTGGGAGCACTTTGCCAGGATAGTATCCTGGTATACAGGCAAAGTGCTACAAATGTAGCCCTTGCCTAAGGCTGTAGAGGAGGAGTTGGCCGAGGTGGAGCTATTTATGGACAGTCCTTAGCGTGTGTGTGGGGGTATTTTTAATTTATGTGCTAGGCATATCGAGCACAGGATGAGCATTGACAGCTGCATTTTAGAAATAGAATAAATAAAACTTCCAGTAATAATGCAAGTGTCTAAAGGGGAAAATGGAAAGCCAGACACAAACATGCCTCTGTTTTACCCTTTCCTATTAGATATTGCTTTAACCCTAGAGCAGTGGTTTCCAAACTTTTGGCAGCACGCCCCCTTTTTGATTTTTGAGAAACCCTCATGCCCCGCCACTTCCCAATAGCAGCAAAACTTGATGAGAGTATTTTTTTTTTTTTAAATAAAGTAGTAACTTTTGCCAAAAATAGCAGCAAAACTATTGACCGGGGGGGGGGGGGGGAGCGGGCGGAGAGGGAAGAGAGAGAGGAGGGAAGGAGGACTGGGTCAGTTTGGGAACCCATGCCCTAGAGGAAATACTAATGACATCACATTCTATTGAAATCACATTCTATTGACAATTTCTACAACAGCTTTTGAAAAAGCTCACTCCTTGCCTTACATCAACGCGCTTGCCTTTTAAAATGAAGCAAATCATCCAAAGGGGTAATTGGCACAAGTATTTAACCACCATCTACCATAAATATCTTTAAGGGAAACCATCCCAGTTAGAATCACATGCCCGCCCAATGGAGGTTTGACCCAAAACCGTGGTGAGTGACAAGGATAAGCAAAGGACAGTAATTTTCCAGGGTTTTTTCCTATTTTATTTTGTTGGCTAGTGTTTGATAAAGTACTGTTTCCTTTCTTTTCTGATTAAATGATTCTTATAAATGTCGATGGGGAAGCAGAAATGCCATTAATTTGCTTCCTTGTGTAGTTCTTTCACGTAACACAGTGTCGCTTTAGAGTGGTATCATTTTGGCTACACTCAGCCCTGTCAGCTACCTTGCAAGGATTTGTCCCCCTTGTTCTTTTAGTGGCCCATCAATCTTAAAGCAATTCTCAGGTTTCACTTAGAACAAAGCTCAGGACCTCTCTGTAACATGCTGCCAGGTGTGTCTTTACAGTACAGAAACCTTTACTTTGGGGGCAAGCATGGGGCACGGCCTTTTTCTAAAGCATTTTTTTACTGTACACAACAAGGTGTGTGTTTCATTAGTGAAATCTCAAGAGCAGCAGTTACCAAAGAAATGGTGAGGAAAGCTGCACAACCAGCTTGAGGGGGGAAGGTATTTTGTTACTGATTCTAACACTACAAAGCACAAACAAGATCTAATTCACAGAACATTAAAAAGCCACTCTCCCTTACCTGTAGATAATCTATACGTCCCAAAGCACCTAGAAACAAAACCATTCCAGGCTTCAGTACAAAGGTCCGTGGAACAATGGCATGAGTGGGTAAGACAATCTTTACTTCTTTCTCCGAGAGAAGATTTAAAACCTGCAAACAAATTGTGCAAACATAACTCATTCCGGATAGTTTTACAAAACACAATGAAAACAATGCTCTTGCTTTTTGGGGAAAAAGGAACATGAACACATATATCTGAACAGAGAACAGCAGGCTCAAATGACCTTATACAAGTAGAATAGTAATAGAGAGGTAGCTGTGTTAGTTTTTCCTTTTGTTTTAGCAAGATCAGACTATGTAGCACTTTAAAGACTAACAAGAAACTCATCACCTATTAAACCATCTTGTTAGTCTTTAAAGTGCTACATGGTTTTTCCTTTTCTTATACAAGTAGGACTGTCTATTCTGTTCAGCCACTTGCTCATCTTTAGCAATTCATGTGCACTGACTTGAAGTACCTTGTAACAGGGACATTCCAAGCTAATAACATGCTTGCACCTTACATCTTTAGAGTCTGAACAGCTCAAGCCAATTTGTCCTCTGCAATGTTCACAGAATCATCTTACTGCTACTTCCTGTCCTATCAGAGTTTGCGGATAGTCCCTGCTGTGCTCCTGCATGAATGCTATTTATTGTGCAACAACCCAAAAGGAGATTGTGATCACCAGACCCCATTCTATTTTTTAGAATAGAATAGCTTTAGTCCCTTGTGATTGGATTCTCCCTGAAAACCACAACGAAAGGGTATAATGCTAGCTCCTGCTACCAGACCCCATTTTCAGTACTTGAACCCCCTCCTTTCTCCTACACAATTATACTACTACAATAGACACACACATTCAAGGTTCAGACAAAAAACTGATCTGTAAATTGTTCAGTAACATGGTTGTAAATAGTGCTTAGTCCAGGCAACAGCAATAAACACCCACTTTGTAAGATGGCTGTGACACTATTTGCTACAGCAAAACCACCCAGTGTGATCAATTTTACTGTGCAAAACAGGTCTTACTAGAAGCAGATGGATTTTTTTGGTGTCACGGGGACAGAAATTTATCCAAAACAATGCAGTTTTCAAGGCTCTAAAACAATATGCAAAATCACATTGAATTTGATAAACAGTTTGGCTGAAAAAACAAAAGTATCGAAAAAGTTAAACATTTCATTTTGAGCATTTCAAAATGAGTGAGTGTGAAAATACCCTGAAAATGGCTGAGCTGAAAAACCAACCCCCTCCCAAAACCTGTTTCAAACTGATTAAAACAATTCAGTCAATTTCAAATATATGTCAAGTTTTTCAATTCAAAGCAACATTTTGAATAAAACTGATTTTGGTTTAATTCAAAATGGCTCCCCCTCAATTTTGATTCAGCTCTCAACAAAAATAAATACAAGTCTATTATTCACTCAGCTCTATTTATTACACAATATTCTGATGCCTTCAAGTAATCCTCTACTGTCACCCAATGTAAGAGTCTTATATCATCAGGATATCGAAAATCAATTTTCCTATACTCAGACAGCTAAGAGAGTGAGCTCTCTCTCAAATACTGATTTCTCAAATGCAGAGTACCTACACAATTTTCTTTTACAATCCCTGGCGTATCAAAAAACCAGCGAGCATCTTTCAGTTCATTGTATGTAAATTCCACTCTCTCTTTAGGCTTCTTAGATGGAATGACAGGCTCCTCTTCCATGTTAAAAGAGAGCTCATCAGGATCAAAGTGAATAATACCTTTTGACTTCTGTTGTTGAAATGTTCTTCCCACCCTTCCTACATGAAAAAGGAAATGCATTTTTAATAATTTGTTACTTCACTTCAACTGGAAATTTCTCTTCATTACACACTGAAAAATAAGTAAAATATATGATTAAAATAATATAAATGCGATAGAAACTTACAAATGTAAAGGCTCAAAACTCAAAATTCTTCCACAATTTGATCAGAGGAAGTGGGTCTGGCCCACAAAAGCTCATCACCTAATAAACCATCCTGTTAGTCTTTAAAGTGCTGCATAATCCTGTCTTTTGTTTCAGAAGGTTAAAAAGTGACTTATTTAAAATACTTGAATGTGTTCTCTCTTGTCCAACAAAAACGGAAAAATTCAGTGCTGTTAGCACTCCCTCAAATCATGGACCTGATATAATGTGCTCTTAATATTAAGTTTTGCTGTTAAGTTTATTTACTTTTATTATTAGGCTATGTCTATACCACAGGCTTCTTGCACAAGAAACCTTTTGCATTAGAGTTTTTGCGCAAGAGTATGTCCACACCTCAAAGCACATCGCAAAAGCAATGTGCTTTTGCGCAAAAGGAGCGTCCAGCACTTGTGGAAGAAAGCTCTGATGGCCATTCATTGAATGGCTATTAGAACACCTATGCTTTTTCCCATAGGGGTTTCTTGTGCAAGAAACCCCTCTGGAGTGTCCGCACTGGCCATTTTGCACAATAGCTGTAGCGCTAAAAGCAGTTATGCCTCAGAAAAGGAGGTTTACCAATAGTGGAAAAAGCCCTCTGTTCTGCCGTTTAACTGCCTATTTAATTTAATTGTGCAAGTGCTCATTTGAGGTGTGGATGCTCCCCAGATTTTTGCTCAAAAACCTTGTAGTGTGGACGTAGCCTTAGTGTATTACAGTAACCCAAAGGACCTCAATTGTGTTCCCATTGTTATAGTCATCACCGAAAACACCAACCTTCACCTTTCAAACACTTATGCATGTGGTTAATTCTATTTGTGGGAGTACTGATTCGGATGGAATTGCTTGAATAAATGTAGGATAAGGTCCTTGGTTTGCAGCAATTACAGTCTGTGCAAGAAAGTATTGCCTGCAAAGCTTACAAACTACACAAAGCTCTAGCTCAGTGTTTCTTAAACTGTTCCGTGGCACACCAGTGTGCTGCAAGGTAGTCGGAGGTGTGCCGTGGAGAAAAACAGAATTCAAAATGGCCACCCTTAAAGGGGCAGGTGACTTTTTTTAGGCTCAATAACTTTCCCCGATCCTTCCCCCCCCCCAATAACTCCCCCCCCGATTTTTTTTTGGGGGGGGGGGGGGTTCTTCGGTCTTAAAAAGTTTAAGAAACACTGTTCTAGCTGCTTGCTTGCCTGCCTTTAATCGGTTAGCGGTTACTCAATTAAACGGGATTCTGCATCCCTAGTTCATTCCCTCTGGGGCACCTGGCATCAGCCACTGTCGGAAGACAAGATGCTTGGCTAGACAGACCTTTGGTCTGATCTAGTATGGCAGTTCTTATCTTTAATGAATTCTTATTCTGATATATTGTTACACTATTGCATACACTAATAACCCAAATCTGAATTGTATCACAAATGCATGCTGGCTAGCAATTTTTACTAATCAAGAGTGCACTTTAGATACTAACATACCATACAATAAAGTTTAATTGAATCTTTAATGCAGTATCACCATTTGCTCTTAAGATTTAAATATTCTCTCTCAGATAACACTCACCTATTAAATAACCTTGCTTTTTAAGGCATTTAAGATATTTTTGTTCATCACCACTAAGTTGTTCTTCAGTTTTTTCTGCATCTGCTTTTAATCTTTCCTGTCTTCTGAACAGCCTGTCAGGTGTAGGATTAATAATTGGAAATTTCAGGAGATTTAAGGTTGTGCCTGAAAAATAAATGCCAATGTTATCCAGGTCTATGATTGCGCAAATTAAATATAGTATATAAAAGCAATTAAATGTTAAGGTGCAAACAGTGAAAAAAGCCACATACAGAACAAATTTCACTGGCTTTATGATGGCCTCATTCTTCTTTATGAAACAGAAAAACAAATACACAATAACAAAACTAAAGACAACTGCTAAGTTAAAGACTCTTCTCAGAAATTACTGTCCACAGTGGCTAGGACAACACTATGATGTTGGACAACAGTTGTTAGCAGTTGTGTTAGCTTCTAGGAAGCCAATGTGCTGAGCATGATACGAATGGGTTGCACCTATACACACATCCTTTTGCAAAGAAACATTACTTGTGGTACAACTGCATGAAAACTAGCAAAATTCTTCACAATTAAGACCTAATCCATTTTGCCATTATCATGATTCTTATTTATGGCAATTAATTTACTGAAAAATAAACGATAAAAGCCAGACATGAAAACTATCTTTAAAAACTATTGCAAGTAAACAGAACTTTTATAAGAGCAAAACCTGGTGTTTCTTTCAATTTGCCTTTAAAAGTGATGCGCAGAGAAAATAGGACTGTGGTCATTTAGATTTGATTTTTTTTAACTTTATAAATTAATATCTTGTTTGTAGCTTTTTCCCCCCGGAAGACACCATGGCCTTTTTGAGACTAGGAAGGAAGATATTTTTAAAAAATGTGTTAGCTAACACTAATGCATTTTACAATCTTAGTACAGTGAATGAAATTGTATCATTTATAATTTTCAGACAGGTTGCCATGTTAGTCTGTTTCAGCAAAAACAATGAAGAGTCTTTAAGGTGCCACAGGGGACACACATTTATTTGGGCATAAGAGCTTTTATGTGCTGCAGTCCTCTTCATCCGGTGCATGAAGTGGAAACTACAATTAGGTGGGGAGATATACACAGATGCAATCTTGTTATAATCTATAACGTTTTAGCTAACCAAGGTCAAGATTATGGGGGAATGGAGTGTCAGTATGAGTGTCAAGAACTGTTACTTTGGGGCACCTACTATCTCAACAGGATGCTACTAACACCATTGCTAGGTCACTTTCCACACAAGTGCCACACTCACTGAATAATGCCACTGAAAACTAGAGAGCCCTGTTTCAATTAATATTCTTCACTATTGAACGAGACTGGTAAATATTTTCCCCAGAGATTTTGAAGCGCGTTTGGCCAAATAATAGGACCTGGAATTTATGGGTTATGTTTTGAGAAACGGACATAATCCTGACATGGGACTTGCTATAGTCAGTCCTGGCCAGTGCCAAAAAGAGCCCCATTAGACTGAAGGACCGGGAAGAGGATTAACATCTGATATTAAAATACATCACACTAGTACTCTGCTCTCTGCAGGTCACTTTGCAGTTTAGTTCTGTCCTGCTGTCTGACTGCTTAGCCTTTTCCAATACTGATGCTGCCTGAATTTTTGATATTGGTAGAACGGGCAGCAGCGAGAATGAGACACCCATGCTGAAAGCAGAGAGGAGCTAATGTTTGGTTCTTCAATTTGTCAAGCAAACCTCTGAAAATGTAAAAGTTCTGCACTGGGACTGGACTACAACTAGGAGATGTGCTACTGCTTGAAGCCTGACAGATAATTCTCCTCCGTGAAATACACAGCTCTGAGCATCACCATAACATACCAATGTTGGAAATCAAATATAAGTGTTCAAATGGCAGATTTACTACCCACTTCTCAAACTAACCCCCAATCTTATCTCACAATGACAGCTCTTCTAAGCTGCCCCAAATTATTCCTTTCTATTAAATACAGCTACATCTAACCCTTAGACTGCATGCAGATGATTCCCATTGGCTAAGGTCAGCTTCACTAGGCTGAGTCAAGTTACGAGTTTTCAGAAGGTTTGAATCGTGCTGAATTTGAAATTCTGGAAAGGCATGAGCTACCACCAGACAACCTTATCTCTGTGCTAACAAAGGTTTTTGCCATTTCACATAGCTAAAGCCTTTATCATAATGCCTATGCACGAGACCAACTTAAGGTAGCACAGGGCAAGCTTACCGCTTGCATTTGTTAGCTACTGAGTGCTTGATTTTGCAACCTTAAAAGTTCTTTTGCCAACTTTTTTGGGGGGAATGTTATTATATACATCACTACAAGATTTGCCCCACGTTACTCAGGTGCTTAACTCAAATATATCTGAAAGTCTCTCAAATATATAGTAGATAACACCCAAGAGTCTGCAGTCAAGAACAGGCCCCTATATAAAAGCCAGTTCTTACCCCAAAAAGAACTTTAGTTTTTTTAAATTCTTACCCCCAAAAAGCTTAAACGGATAATGACAGAAGTCCCCATCCATGCCCCTCTCACCTGGCCAGGGCGAGATTGTTGCTCGGTTGATCACCTCTGGGGCTTTGGACTTGCAGTAGTCAGACTGCAGCAGAGTATTGAACAGTGTGGATTTGCCAGAGTTGGTAGTGCCTATGAGATACACATCGCCATTGCACTTCCAGGAGCGCTGCAGCTTGGAGATCAGCTCCTCCACGCCATAGCCTGTCTTGGCACTGATGAGGTGCACATCCACCAAGTTGTGGCGCCCAGTCCTGTCAGCCTGGTCCCCAATGCCCTTGGCTGCAGGGAGGATGCCCAGGCGGGCACAGCTCTTCAGCAACAACTTTCGGAAGCGCTTCAGATAGTCTGGAGAGTCCCCAGGCAACAGGTCCACCTTGTTGCCCACCACCAGGATGTTTGACCCTGCACTCACCAGCTCAGGGAGGTCTGGCAGCACGGAGTCCGGTAGGTCCAGCATATCAACCATATACAACACCAGGGGGGACCGACCATGCCGGGGGGGGCTGCGCAGAGCCGCGCTAACTAGGCTGCGGTATTGCTCCCGGGTCACCTGCATGTGCTGTGCCTGCTGGTGATGGACCAGGAGCCAGCAACGTTGACACACCACCCCCTGCAGGGCCCGGTGTACCTCCGAGTCCCCCAGGGCCCCCAGTCCGTCTGAGCCCCCTGGGGTTCCCTGTGCCCCCAATTCCACCGAGCCCCCCAAAGCCTCCTGGGTCCCCAAACCTTCCAAGCCCACCAGGGGCCCCAAATCCTTCGACCAGCTTGGGGCATCTTGTGTATCCGATTCCTCCAGGCTCCTTGGCCCCCCTAAACTTTCCAAGCCCCCCCGCGCCCCCAGCTCGGTCGAGCGCCCCGGGCCCCCCCGCGCCCCTAACTCCTCCGGGCCCCCCCGCGCCCCTAACTCCTCCGGGCCCCCCCGCGCCCCCAGCTCCGCCGAGCGCCCCGGGCCCCCCCGCGCCCCCAGCTCCGCCGAGCGCCCCGGGCCCCCCCCACCCCTCCCTCCGGGCCCCCCCGCGCCCCAGCTCCGCCGAGCGCCCCGGGCCCCCCCGCCCCCCCAGCTCCTCCGGGCCCCCCCGCGCCCCCCGCTCCCCCGGGCCCCCCCGCCTGCCGGGGCTCAGGAGGCCGCGGTACTTGTCGCTGGGCAGGAAGCCGGGCGCGGCGGGGTCCCGGCACTGCAGCTCCGCCCCGCAGCCCGAGCAGCTCACCCCGCTGGGGGGCACCGAGGGGTCCGGCCGCCCCGGCGCCCGGTGCTGGCGCTTGGGCCGCGGGCCGCGGTCCGGGCGCGGGGGGCGGGCGGCGCGGGGCCCGGCTCGGGCACGTACTCGGGGAAGACGAACGGCTCCTCCTCGCCGCGCGGCTCCCGCAGGGCGGCCAGGGCCCGGCGCCCCGGACACAGCGCGGCGGGGGGGCACGGGGGGGCCCGAGGCCGGGCCAGGGCCCCCAGCAGCGCGCGGCTCAGCCGGAGCATGGGGGACGCGCGGCGGCTCCGCTTCCGCTTCCGGCCACGCGCGGGGACAGCGAGAAGAGCGCCCCCTGCCGGGCAGTGGGTGGGGCTAGAGGTGCGCTAGGCTCCTCCCCTCCCCACTGCGTCCGATTGGCCCGCGCCACGCACGCGCTCCGGGAGGGGCGGCGCACGCGCGTTGGCCGCACGCCCCGCTAGGAACTCGTCGTGCGGTGGCTGTTTCCGGCGGAGCATAGTGCGGAGACGCCAGCCGGGAGCCGCACGCAGCCGCAGTCCGCGCCGGGTCTCCTGCGCGTGCGTGTTGGCGCTCCCCGAGTCCCTCCATCGCGGCGGCGGGTCCGAGTCCGTGGCAGCCGCTGAGGCCCCCCCGCACCGCCAAGATGTACGACGCGGACGAAGGTGAGCGCGGGGGTCCGGGCCCTGCTCCGTCTCCCCGGGAGCCCCGCGCGCTCAGCCAGGCGGGTGCGCGCGCAGGCCCCGGCCCGTGCCCGCGGCGTGTAGCCCCCCCCCCCCCCGCGGGGAGCCCTGCGCAGCCTGGCGCCGAAGGGATGGACCCGCCCGGCACTTGCATCACGTGCCCCGGCAGGGCCTGTGCGTGTCAGTCCCTCTGCCCCCGGAGCAGGCCCCGCCCAACGCCTCGGACCCCAGCCCGCGCGCTTTAGTGCTCTGCCCCAGGCAGCAGCGGCCTCCTGTGCGGGTTTACAGGCCCTTCGCAGCCACAGCCAGGGGTGTTAGAATGGGGGCAATGGAGGAGTCAGGTAGTGGGTGGAATGTCCATCACTAGTCAATAGGCACTTCTGCATTCCTCCTTTGAGATGTACAACAGGGGTTAGCCGGGGAGTCCCCGCTGACCCCGGGCTCCAAGGCTGCCTCTTTGAAACACGCGGCGGTGGCGTTTCAAAGGGGCAGCCGTAGAACCCCGATTCCCCAGCTGATCCTGGGCTCTTCATGGCATTTCCCCAGAACCCAGGGTCAGTTGGGGAGTTCCCAGCCGACCCCAGGCTCCACTGAAATGCTGCGGGGAGCTTTGGCGTTTCAAAGCATCAGCAGCACACAGCTGATCCCCGGCTCAACTGTGCAGCGCTGCCGCTTTGAACTACCCCATCCTCCTTCCTTTTGCTGCCTGTCATAAAGACAGCAAGGGGGAGTGGAAATCGACTAGTCTACTGATTATCTGGTAAGCAAATGCTTATTGGATAGTCGACTAGTCCTTAACATCCCTAGCCCCAGCCAGGATCTCTCCCCTCCAGGGACAATCCCCAGCAACCCTAAAAGCAGCCTGTTAGATCCAGGCCCCAGCATGCTCTCAGTAACAGGCTGTAGCTACAACACAACAGCTCCTGGTCTGGAAAAGGCTCTACACCAGCACAACCTGGCTCCTCCCTCCAAAATGGAGCTTACTAGCTCTCTTCGTCCATGCCTGGAAGAGCCACCGTTCCCTCCTTCTTCCCAAGGGGACTGCACGGGTAATTGGACAGGCATGTGACTGTTCTAATTTCAGCCACTACATGACTATTCCATAGTCCCTGGGGGCAGGGCCAGCAGCCAGTGTGCTCCCCCCTACTCCTGGCCCCATTCCTATGGAGCCCCCTGCTACCCCACACTGCTACCTCTGAAGCCCCAGATATCAATGAACACAAATGTTCCCCCTAATCTTTTCCATGCATGTGCTGATTTTTCCATCCATATGTGGAATAAACTTTTTATGTGCCCTGAGGCATGTGCCAAAGTGCACCTAGCTGCGGATCCTCTCCTAAGCATCTGGGCCACATTTGAATTTCTAAAACCAACTGCACAAGTGCATAGCTTACACTTAAGCCTTACAGGAAACATTGACCAACATTCCATGGTGCTAAGAGCTGAGCAAATACAGAAAAAAACATGGTCCCTGCCCTAAAGATCTTACAGTCTAACTATTACAGGAAAGTTTTGAACAGAGCCTATTGTTAGTCCTCTTACAGGTTTTATTAAGCTCATTAGATTGTAGAAAAGCAAGGTATTTATGTACAGCTGTTGGGTAGTTAGAAGCTATATTCAGCCAAAAAATCTTGAATGAATAGAAAGACTGACCTGAGTGTCCTACTTTCTTGGCAGATATGCAATATGATGAAGATGATGATGAAATCACTCCAGATCTATGGCAAGAAGCATGCTGGATAGTTATTAGGTAACATTAATATTTTTAGAAAGTTTGATAGTAGTGAAGTAAACAGGAAAGTGCACCCTTAGCTTAAAAAAGGATCTAATATTTAATGTGATGAAAGTTCCAAGATTTCATATCCAAAATCATAAATGTTTTCTCTTTAAGAATGAAAGAACTGTTACAAAGAGAGAGTATGAGATTTTAGACCACTGGTCCTATGTATAATTAGCCAAAGATGAATGGTTTTGAAAAGTCAGAGCCCTCCTAGACAATCTGAAAGGTTTTTCTTGTAAATTCAGCACTAACACAATATTTTCTGTTACTGCTTGTGAGTGTAGAGCTACACTATGAGATTACTGCTAAGAAATGCAAAATAGTGAATTGGCAAGTAAAAGTCCCGAACACACAATGTCTTGTATGTGGGTCATCAGGGAACAAAGTTGAGAGATCGGGACATAAATATTTGGCTGTTTTTGAAAGTTTCTTTGGAACAATTGTATTTCAACAGTGTGCTGTGAGACAAAAACAAGAACAATTACATATAGCAATAATGTGTTTTGATTAATTATAGTATGTTTATCTTGAATTTTAAAACCTCTTGATTACATATTCATAAACTATGTTAACTGAGAATTTTTGTTAATTAATGTTCCTGATTTTTTTCTAAGCTCCTATTTTGATGAGAAGGGCTTGGTCCGACAACAGCTGGATTCTTTTGATGAGTTCATTCAGATGTCTGTGCAGAGAATTGTAGAAGATGCACCACCTATTGATTTACAAGCTGAAGCTCAGCATGCTACAGGGGAAGTTGAAGAGCCGGTATGAGTTTCATTCTTTTAATTGTACTGATGTGAAAATTGTGCTGGGGACTCTCATCACAGTTGAACAACTGAAGGCTGCCGCAGCAGATCCAATTAGTGCGTGATATAGCTAAAAAGGAATGCATATGCTACCAGCAAGGGAATGAATGGATCACTAAATAAAGCAATGGCAAAAATAGTTTGTCTGTAACACACTTTATCCAGGGTGAGAAACACAAAAATGTTCAGCACTCATAAGTGGGGTCAGATATTCAAAAGGGCTCAGCTCCCATTGTTCTCATTTGGCACATTACCAAATTTCATTCCTTAACTCCAGAAGCTTGATGGGCTACGCATGAACAGAAAGTCTTTCAAACTTCTGGAACTTAATTTCAAAACATTGAATGTTGCACTTCTGGACACAGTTCATAAAGCTGGCTGGAGCAAAATGATGGTCTTGATAAAAGTTTTAATAACCAAAAGATACTTATTCTCCCACAGAGAAGTAACTAAATAGATTTTTAGTTAGATTGTAAGTTCATTGGGTGGAAGGACTGTCTGTTAGTTCTGTTTATACAACGTCTAGTACAATGGGATCCTGGTCCATGACCAGGGTTACTAGATGCTGTGGTAATACAAATGAAAAATAATATGAAGCTAAAGCAAAATTCTCTGAGCTAAGTATGAAATGTTTCTTCATAAGTTGCAACTTACTGAAAGACGTACGTTATCCATAGTGGGGATTAGAATGGAAGTGCCTTTTCAGTGATATGTTGCTAATGTTAGGCTATAGTCAATCACTTCAAACAATAAGTATATTAAAAGAGAATAATTTTGAATTCTACTGTTGAACATGTAACAGATTTAGAAACAAAAGTCAGTCATGAAACACAATCACAATGGGAAACCTTGAACATCTTATGATCTGAAATACAGCTCTTGAAGCAGCTATAATTAGGTTTAAAAAAAAATCAATAACTGTCCACTTCCATTACCAGATCAGCTCCAGATGCATCCATTTTCTTGTGATGCCTTAGCCAGCTCAGTAGGGAAACTGATAAGTTTGGGCATAAGCAGTCCATACGTACATAGGACTCTTCCACATGGCTCAGCCTTTCCAGAACTTAAGCATCTTGATGTTTTTCTCTAAATTCTCTTGAGTTTATATTACATCTTTGTTAATGAGGCATCCAGTGAAACTTGCGAGTGCAGTTTGTCTATAGACATACAGAAAAGGATTTCCTCTCTAATGTGTGTAGTGGAATCTCTCTGTATGGCATTAAATAAGCTGTAAATTGTTTCATGCATGTTGTGACTTGCCTTTCTGATTATTAAAACTAGCTATTTTGGGTTATTTTCAGCCACGATATTTGCTGAAGTTTGAACAAATCTATCTCTCCAAACCTACGCATTGGGAAAGAGATGGTGCACCTTCACCCATGATGCCCAATGAAGCCAGACTGAGAAATCTTACGTAAGAAGAAGCTCCTTAGCAGCTGATGGGCACCAGGAAGGAACAAATTTGCCATTTAAATTCATAGACTTTTCTCTAATTTTAATTATGAGCTGTAAATTGAAGAGTTACTTCCCTATATTTGATATGAATTACTTGAATATGAAGTATAAAACATCAATGACGCTTTATTACCAAGTAATATAATTTAACAGTATCAACAAGTGCTGGGATTAACTGTATTGTTTCTTTATATTATGCTTTCTCTAGTTTAGAAAACATTGTTGTAATGTTAGAATATAATCCCATAGTGTTTTCTTTTCAATAGGTATTCTGCCCCCTTGTATGTGGACATAACTAAAACAGTTATTAAAGAAGGAGAGGACCAGTTACAGACACAGCATCAGAAAACCTTTATAGGAAAAATTCCTATCATGCTCCGTTCAACATACTGCCTGTTGAATGGCTTGACTGATCGTGATCTCTGTGAACTGAATGAATGCCCTCTTGACCCTGGTGGCTATTTCATTATAAATGGATCAGAAAAGGTGAAGAGTTAGATTTCACACAAGGAAATGGGGTTTTTCTATTTACAATACTGAAAATACCACAGGAGCCATTTCAGTGTGTATGCTATGAAACGTGTTCCTCTTCCCACCAATCACAACATTCTTTTCCCTGTGGCCTGGGAGAGACTCGCTGCTCTGCCCTCAGCAGGGAGCTGCTGCTGACACTGAAGGAGAAGTGTCCCCCCTCGCCAGACAGCTCCATGTGCGAGTCCTGAGCACCTGCTGCGCAACACAGAGGGAACACTGCTCCACAGCTACCCTGCCTCTTCCCCCAAGTGTCCCCTATTCTGGTCCCTGCTCGGTCGATGCCGGCCCCTCTGCTGCTGCTGGAGCGGAGTTCAGCAGGCAGTGGCAGCAGAGGGGCCGGCATGGACCTCGTCTGGTCCGATAAATTCCTTGGTTCAGAACTGGTCAGGTCCCAAGACTGCCAGACCCAGGAGGTGCAGCCTGTCGTACATTCTATTCCATCATATGCCTCGGCAATTAAATTATGTGCCAAGTTCATTCAGTTTGTACCTATGCAAATTCCTTGAGGGGACTATGACTGCACAGCTGTCTGAGGGCATAATACGGCCCTCAGAGCCTCTGCTACTGGTGTGATGAGAAAAAAGAACCTAATCTGGCTTTCATTGCTGGCTGAATTTTTTTTATTTGTGCACCAAGCATATTTGATATGGAAATTGAGACACTATCCACACAATCTTCTGATGCTATTTTTACAGTCTTTTCCAACAGAACGCCTCAAGGGTTAGCATGTTGTAAGACATCTATGGCAGCAGTACCTAAACGCAGCATTACTAGAAAATGCATTAAATGTGTCCTAAAACCTTCTTGGAGTGTCTCTTGTTTCTGGTGTGCCGTATTCAGTAATACTGTTACAGTGCATTTTCTTAGAACTCCATTCTTTAAAGGTGAAAAACACCAGCCCAATGAGCAGTTTTCAGCCAATAACAATGTGCACATAGTTACATGATGGGCATAACAAGTACTGTTATGCTATTGTATAGCACAGCCAATAAGGATACAGTACAAACCAGATTTAATAGCTGGGTAAGAGCAAGAGGGACAAATTGACAAAAAATAGAAATAGGCTTTAAGTCATTTTAAAAACTATACATCTTACAGATATTGCCTGTTTATATTTACTTACTGTAAATATACTCTTCCCTGGTTATTTACCATACTTTTGTTTCCAATATAGGTTTTGATTGCTCAAGAGAAGATGGCTACAAACACAGTGTATGTCTTTGCAAAAAAAGATTCAAAATATGCTTACACAGGAGAGTGTAGATCCTGCCTGGAGAATTCCTCTCGACCAACAAGTACTATATGGGTTAGCATGCTGGCCAGAGGAGGGCAGGTATGCATGACCGGCAGTTTAATAGTGGTGGATATGTTATACTTTGTGGAGGTTTTTCTTTAAGTAGTATTGAAGTTTAGAGGTTTCTGGAGAAACTGTTATATAGTCTATTAAATATGTGTTTGTGATCATATTTTAAAATATTCTAGAATTAAATGAAAAATTTAGATGCTTTTTGACATTCATAGTTTAAAAACAGATGTATTAGAAATGGGGCACATCTAATCTAATATTTATGGTTGTGTATGTGGTTATTCTTTTCAGTTTGAAAAACCCCTATTTATCCCTCTTGTCTAAGAACTTTTATTCAGGACAACTGAAGTCCAGAAAATGGTTGGTTGGTTGGTTTGAAATTAAATGCATTTGAGACTGATCTTCCTTGTGTTTTTCCCCACCCACAGGGTGCAAAGAAGAGCGCTATAGGTCAGCGCATTGTAGCCACTCTGCCATACATCAAACAAGAAGTGCCCATCATTATTGTTTTCCGTGCATTAGGTTTTGTATCCGACAGAGACATTCTGGAGCACATAATTTATGACTTTGAAGATCCTGAGATGATGGAAATGGTAACATACATTAAATAATGATATGAATCCATGGTGTAAAATAGGTGGTGTTAAGTGAGCTTAAGTCTGTGTACTTCTACTATATTCAAAGCATCCTACCCATATTCTACTTTATAATTTTAGGACTCATATACCATATAAATCTTATATATGTTAGGATTTTTGCATTGGTTAATATAATAAAGGTTCCTTTGCATAAAACAATTATGACAAATATACATTTACCAAAGTGCTTGTTTGGGAATGGAAGAGTGCTGTTGACTGTCCAGAGTTACAGGTCTGATCCTGCTCCATTCAAATCAGTGGCAAAAATCCCGCTGGTGTTAGTGAAGCAGGGGCAGGCTCAGAGCACACTCCTGCAGTAAAGTCTTCTAACCTATCTTTCCATGCACTGCTTAGTGGATGAAGGTTTTACTTCAGCTATTACCACTTACTACATTTTATTTTCAAGTCAAACATGCTTAATTGTAACTTCAGAAAGTAATTCTGCATGCACTGCTCCTTTTGCATTAATATCTTCTTTTCGAATACCTGAATAAGTTCCCTGCTGCCCCTTTGCAAATCTGTGACTGCAATATAACAGAGAATTTTATTTAGAATTTGTTGTTTTTATGTAAAATGTCATTAGCTAGAACTTCCTGAAAAGAATTTTCATAGAGAGCTACATAACTGAAATCCTGAATCATCCAGGAATGTTTTTGTCTATTTCCCGCCAATCTTCTGATACAAAGATGTTGCCTCCTTTTTGTGCATTAGGTCAAACCTTCCTTAGATGAAGCATTTGTCATTCAGGAACAGAATGTTGCATTAAACTTCATCGGGTCAAGAGGTGCAAAGCCTGGTGTGACCAAAGAGAAAAGAATAAAGTATGCGAAAGAAGTCTTACAGAAGGAGATGCTTCCACATGTTGGTGTCAGTGACTTTTGTGAAACCAAAAAGGCCTATTTTCTGGGGTATGTCTTGTTTTTATCTTAAATTCTGTCATCCATCTGAAAGGCACGCTGTCAATTCAAAGTGGATTAAAAATGTAATTGAGATATTTATGAAATTAGAAGATTTACCTGGCATTGCTTGGGTCCTTAAGGGCAAGGGGGCTGTGGGTGTGGGGGGTTCAGGAGTCAGGGCAGGACTCTGCTGCTGTCTGATTGCAGACTTCCGGTTCCAGGTGAGGTATGTGGCTGACTGGTCAGTTTGAACCCCTAGTGCTCATAGCGCTGAGGTTCTGCTGTATTGTTAATGCGTTGCTTGAGTTGACAGTGTGGTTGCAGTGGAGGCTGACGACTGACTGAAAGGCCGTGTAGTCTTTTCTTCATCACTAGAATTATTGGTGGTAGGCACTTGTTCAGTGCCTAATGGCAGGCAGGCAGGTCCTGCATCAATGCTACAGTTCAGCAAGTTGGTGGCTTCCATGCTCGTACAGAGCTCCACTGACTTATTTGGGGCCTAAATTAGACAACCCAGGACAGAGGGAAAGCACACTGGTTGGGCAGGTGAAGGGCCAAGCCCAAAGAGGGTTAGATTGATTTTTTTTTTTAATTCTTCCCATAGGGTCTGTGTTGACTTGAAAAGCAGTGGGTTTTAGGACTTGTGCTTATTAAACTGGTAAAGAAGTCTGTTTAGAAATGAAATAATTTCATTTGATTTAGAACTGATTTATAGGGACCCCTAGTGGATATATTCTGTGAATACTTGTCTGGTCTTGGTGATGAATGTCTGGCTCGAATTAAAATACAAAGCAAGTTTTCTTCTGTTTTTAGGTACATGGTTCATAGATTACTACTGGCAGCTCTGGGCAGAAGAGAACTGGATGACAGAGATCATTATGGCAACAAAAGACTAGATCTGGCAGGGCCGTTGCTTGCATTCTTGTTCAGAGGGTAAGCATGAGAAACAGTTGTAGGTATTTAATGATATTTCAGTGTTAAAAAGGGTCTGATTTCATGTCATAGTTATTGGGAACATAAAACTGGTAGACAAGAACAGACCATTGTTTGAGTTCTGATATCCCATTTCCGACTATGACCAGTCACACAGTCTTCAGGGGAAGGTACAAGTCACTCTGTACAATTATGGATTAACCTGTCCATGGGAAGACACTTCTCTGAACTCCAGGCAATTAGTTGCTGGCTTATGCCATGTGTAAACCCCTCATGCTACACCTCTGTATTTATGCTGCCTAATATACTATGGATGGAAACTTTATCCATGTAAAAGTGTAATTTTTTTTGACTCCTCTAAAGCATTTCACCTGTGTTCTGTTTTCAAGAACTTCTCCATAAATCCACCTGGTTCAGTTGACTGGCTACAGAACATTGACTGCAGTTAACACTTCCTGGCTTCTGACAATCCCCTCTTTTTGCTTTCTTTAACAGAATGTTTAAGAATTTGCTCAAAGAAGTGAGAATATACGCACAGAAATTTATTGACAGAGGGAAAGATTTTAACCTGGAACTGGCAATTAAGACAAGGATTATATCAGATGGTTTGAAGTACTCGTTAGCTACTGGAAACTGGGGTGATCAGAAGAAAGCTCACCAGGCCAGGGCAGGAGTCTCTCAGGTAATGTGGCTACAAGATGCTTAGCCCGGGAATAACTCTAGCCATGTCAAAGGCTTTATCCACCTCCCCAGAATGCTTGTATAAAACCTCCCATTAGGATTCGGGCCTCTCAGAGTTTTACGTTGGCTGAGGAGTCACTACAAAGCATTACTGGCTACATTAAAGGAGACCAGTGTTCCCTGTGTCAGCCCTACTGCAGAAGTTGCTGAATGCCCAAAGGTGTGCACACAACTTCTGCCAGTAGAGTAATGCCTAGTGGAAAGCTAGCTGTGACCCTTGGATGCCAACTGGCAAAGCGCATGCCATATTGTAACTCGCATCCTGAGAGACACTGGTTGCCCCATAACAGTGCTTCTCTGAAACGTGTCGTGTAAGGCACCCTATCCAAGCTGGCAACACACTGGTTGTTAATGTTGTGGGATACGTGTTCGGGTGGTGTGGAAAGAATTAGGGATGCGTGCTAGAAATACGTTCTGAAAATGTTTGGCAAGAAGTACCTAAGCACAGCCTGTCCTACACGAAGGATTGTTGTTTGCCTGCTTGACTCTCTCCAGTGTAAATTGAGCGAGGTGGCCAGAAACCAGCTGAATACATTTACACATTCGGTAAATAAAGTCTTTAACCTCACAAGTGGGGGAAATGGCTCCTTTGGCTCCTGAAAAGGGATGGCAACTAGATCACCAGTCCTGGCTAAATAGAAAATAGGCTCAGGGAAATAGAGGCAGAAACAGCCATTTTGGGATCCGTCATCTGAGTGACAAAAGAGACAGAGCTCTCCAAATCTGTGAGTTGGACCCTTCAGCCAAAAGGGTCGCTGGGAACTGATCGTAAGTGAAAGCTACTCAAGTTAAGGCTTAGCCACTGGACTGTGTTTAGTTTGTTTGTAACCTTTCATGTTTTCACTCTTGCAGTCACTTGAATCTGTGGGTGGTTAAACTTGTGTTATTACAAAACCATCTCAGTGATTTTTATAGTGAGGTGAAGTGTGAGTCTTCAGCTAATCTAATGGGCTATGGTGTGCTCAGTCTTTTGGGAGGCAGCAACCAACTGCTATGAGTGTTCAGTTAGAGGAACTGGGCACTGCAGAAAGACTTCTCTGGGGAACTTGGGTTCACTGTGGACTGGCAGAGTCCTGAAGAGTTTGCAGGGCAGGCAGACAAGTTAGTGTGTCGGGATGCTGACTCAGCTTACCAGCAGCAAAGCTAACTGCTGCTGAGGAAGAGAAGAGTGGCTCGCAGTTCTGCGTGACTTGGGAAGACATCTCACTAGTCTAAGACAAAAGGAGGCAAACTGAAAGACTTATGTCTGGTTAGCATTACTTTGTTGAAAGGCCTAAAGATAGTTGTCAAGCCAGGTGGTAATTGACTTCCTTCTGAAATAAGTAAGGCTAATAAATTGCAAATGGGTTTGGTTTGAAATGAAGAGTAGAGCTTGAATGCCTAATTTAACAACTTACTTTCGTATGTAGGTGTTAAACCGCCTGACCTTTGCATCTACGCTTTCCCACTTGAGACGCTTGAATTCTCCGATTGGTAGAGATGGCAAACTAGCAAAGCCCAGACAGCTGCACAATACGTTGTGGGGGATGGTCTGTCCTGCTGAGACTCCCGAGGTAAGCCAAGTTAATTGAAACACATGCTTGTCTTATGGTAGTAATCTAACATCTGCAGATTTGCTGCAGTATGCCAACATGCAACTGCATTTTATTTTTGCCATTTAATTGTAAATTTCAGATTTAAAGTTAATTTGCAGTGAAGGTATCACTTGTTTAACTAATAAAGTAATTGATGTCTGCATCCACTATAGATTCTGTGTGTGTGTTCTAGGACAGTGTTTCTCAACCTTTTTTTATAAAGCACCCCTTTAAAAAAGATACCCCCAGTACCTACAGTTTTCAGGCAGACAATTTTTCTTCTACCATCACAACACATTTGTTTAAACAACTTAATTGTAGCCAAACAACTTAATCGTAGCGGGTGACACAATTTTTGGGTGTAAAAAGTACAAAAATAATAGTGCTATAAAACTTAACAAAAATACAGTTCTCTCCAAATTTCACTTGTGTTGACATATCCCCCCAGACTTCTCTCAAGTACCCCTAAGGGTACTCATACCACTGGCTGAGGAACACGGTTCTAGGAAACAATCTGTCTAGCCTTTTCAGATGCACATTGTAAAAACTAACAAACCAAAAAACCGAAATCTGTTTGCTAGGGCCATGCAGTAGGACTTGTGAAGAATTTAGCCTTGATGGCTTACATTTCTGTGGGGTCTCAGCCATCTCCGATTCTGGAATTTTTAGAAGAATGGAGTATGGAAAATCTGGAAGAAATCTCCCCAGCAGCCATTGCAGAGTATGTATAAAGAAGTTTTTCTGAATACATTTAAAAATGTGTAATTCAAAACAGCTTTTTCAAATCATTCTGGGTTTCCTTTTCACAGCGCAACCAAGATCTTTGTTAATGGCTGCTGGGTAGGAATACACAAAGATCCAGAACAGCTGATGAACACACTAAGAAAACTACGTCGTCAGATGGACATCATTGTGTCAGAGGTAAAGTTTCTGAATGAACATCCATGTAAGTTCTAGCTGTAAAGGATGGAATGTAGTAGGCAGAACACACCTTTCCAAGGTCTGAGTACAAGCAGAAATCCTTTCAGATCAGACTTCAAAGGGTGCCACTAACACCATATTTACAGAGAATTTAGCTGAAAACTGCTTATAAATGGCTCCGCCCTTCTTGTGAGCGCCCCTCGGTGGCCATGGGGAGTCTTGTTGTCTCTCTACCCAGGTGTCTGAGGGATAGGAAGTATCTGGTATGTGGCCTGGGACCAGGCTTCTTCTTACTCCCTGTTGTGGCTGCTAGGGGTTGGGGGGGACGAGGCCTGCCCACTCCTCTGGGACTTGGCCCAGGGACCCTATAAGTAGCAGTTACCTGCTTAGTCTCAAAGAGGTCAGTTGCTGTCACGTTCCCTGGGCCACTTCCCGGGAAGCTGCTCTGCTTAGCCCTTTCTCTTGGGCCTTGTGGTCAAGTCCTTCCTGTCCAGAGTTCTGCAAGGGTTGCTGTTGGCTTACCGGCTAGTCTTCAGCCATTGGACCTGGTTCTGACAAGGTCTGAAGTCCAGCTCCCGCTCGGAGCTGTCCAGAGTGTTGCTGTTCTCCTAGTCAGCCCTTAGGTCTGCTTGGGTCGAGCTCCAGGAAGGAACTGCCAAGCCCTGGCCCAGCAGCTTCTTTTATATCGGCCTGCTGCACCCGGATTGGCTGCAGCAGAGGCTGCCATTCTGTTCTGCTTGGAGGTCCTCTCTTCTGCTCCTGTTGCTGGGGAGAGTGTGGAAAGGCCTCCAGGGAGATCAGGGCCTAGTCTGCTCCATCACACTGCCCGTCTATAAATCATAGAATCATAGAATAATAGGACTGGAAGGGACCTCGAGAGGTCATCGAGTCCAGCCCCCCGCCCTCAAGGCAGGATCAAGCTCCGTCTACACCATCCCTGACAGATGTCTATCTAACCTGTTCTTAAATATCTCCAGAGAGGGAGATTCCACCACCTCCCTTGGCAATTTATTCCAATATTTGACCACCCTGACAGTTAGGAATTTTTTCCTAATGTCCAATCTAAACCTCCCCTGCTGCACTTTAAGCCCATTACTCCTTGTCCTGTCCTCAGAAACCAAGAGGAACAAATTTTCGCCTTCCTCCTTGTGACACCCTTTTAGATATTTGAAAACCGCTATCATGTCCCCCCTTAATCTTCTTTTTTCCAAACTAAACAAGCCCAGTTCATGAAGCCTGGCTTCATAGGTCATGTTCTCTAAACCTTTAATCATTCTTGTCGCTCTTCTCTGTACCCTTTCCAATTTCTCCACATCTTTCTTGAAATGTGGCGCCCAGAACTGGACACAGTACTCCAGCTGAGGCCTAACTAGTGCAGAATAGAGCGGCAGAATGACTTCACGAGTTTTGCTTACAACACACCTGTTGATACAACCTAGAATCATATTTGCTTTTTTTGCAACAGCATCACACTGTTGACTCAAATCAACCCCGTTTAAAAGAGTGCTCATATTGCAGCGCACTGTAGACAGTAGCTTTATAGGTCCTGCAGTGTGTTACTTGACTCTTACTCCATGGTTCCTTGAAAAAACTCAAATCTGTGTACTCATTAATTGTCATTGTTTGCATATGCAGGTCTCTATGATCAGGGATATTAGGGAACGAGAAATCCGCATCTATACTGACGCTGGCAGAATCTGCAGGCCGCTTTTAATTGTAGAAAAACAAAAGCTGCTGTTGAAGAAGAGGCATATTGACCAACTAAAAGAACGAGAGTATAACAACTACAGGTAAGAAGTCTCCCCAGAGCAAGGCAAATGTCTTGCTCTTCCTTCCCAGTGAGATGCATGCTTCTCGGACTTTAGCTGAATCCGCAAGCCACCTTTGTATTTAAAACGGTGTCACTTGACTGCTGTGTGTGTTACGCAGCATTGCTTAGCATCGCAAATCAAGGCAGTGGGGTTTTCCTTAAGTGTAGGCAAGACAAGTCTTGCTTTTTGACAGCACTAATGAAATGATTGTTGGAATAGTGAGGCACTGAGACAGTTTGGTTCAGTTGGCAGGACCTCGTGGCCAGTGGTGTAGTAGAATACATCGATACGCTAGAAGAAGAGACTGTGATGCTGGCAATGACTCCAGATGACCTGCAGGAGAAAGGAGTCGCTTACTGTTCAACGTACACACACTGTGAGATTCACCCATCCATGATCCTAGGAGTTTGTGCATCTATTATTCCTTTCCCTGATCACAACCAGGTCAGTAGCCCCGCTTCATTTATTTTTGGCCTCTTGCTTTTAAAGTTAATAAGAATCGAATACAAACCGCAGATAAAAAGGTGTTTGTAACATATACAGACACACGTATGCATGAAGAGTTTAACGGAGCTTCTTTTCTTGCCTTCATAGTCTCCTAGGAACACGTATCAGTCTGCTATGGGTAAACAGGCTATGGGAGTTTATATTACAAACTTTCACGTCCGTATGGATACACTAGCCCATGTGCTGTATTACCCTCAGAAACCCCTTGTGACTACACGCTCTATGGAGTACTTGCGATTTCGAGAGCTGCCAGCAGGTATGTTGTGGATTAGTGAGTAACCCTACAATGCGTTGCATAAAACAGCGGTTCCCTGCCGTCGGGCCACAGCAGCTGCCGAACCTCAAGCTGGCTGTTCACGGCGGTTCAGCTCCGGCAGCCGTGGTGGCTCAGTCATGGCAGGAGGCACCTTCCTCCCTCCTCTGCGCTTGGGGAGGGAGCATGCGTGCCGCCAACAGCCCCCCCCACATGGCTGCTTTTGCTGGTGGCAGAAGGAGGCACCTTCCTCCTTTTCCCGGTAATGGCAGCTACGGGGCCTCTACGCTCTGCCCATGTGGCCACTTTTGCTACTGGTAGCGCTGAGATGGCAGGAGGAGGAGGTGCTGCCTCCCCAGCAATGGCAGCCTGGCCGGGGCTTCACACTTTGCTCCTCCCCATGCGTGGGGGTGCAAGACACGTGCGAGGAGGGCGGGGATGCGAAGGAGGGGGGACGTGCAGACCTCCATCAGCCGCTCCCCCTGGGGGGCAGCCTCACTCTGGGCAGTGTTAGGGTGGATGGGGCAAAGGGGTGTTGGGTGAGGGCATGGTGGGGTCTCGGGGCAATAGGGTGTTGGCATGGACTGTTGGAGTCAGAGGTTGAAGGGTCAAAGGGCATGGGGCGTAGGGGTGGATGTAGTCGAAGGGTAGGCACTAGGAAGCAAAGGGCTGGGTTGGGGCTAGGAGGCCAGGCAACATTGTATTTGCATATCTGCATATTCATTATTTGCATAATGAACATGCAAATATGCAAATAAAATGTTACTGGTCTGCCAAAGGCTTATGAATAGGTTTGTCACCAGTCCCTGGCATAAAGAAGGTTTGGAACCAATGGCATATAACATATATTGTACACAAATACCAGCACTTGAAGCCTATTCATTTATTGTGCTTAGGAGTAAATTGTGGTCATTCACACTGGTATGCCCTGTAATCTGGACATCATCAACTATAGGGAAACCCTCTCAGCGTAGCACTGACACTGACACTGACACCACAGCATGTGTGCAGTGGAAACAGCTGGAAAGAATTTATTTTTCATCGGTATTTGTTAGATCTCCACAAGGGGTCGCTGTTGTATTGAGAGGTCTAGTCTACGATATACACTGATTTGTATTCCGTACCACAGAGCCTCTATTTGTCTGTAGGTAGTGAAGATTTGCTTTAATAAATGGTCCAGCAAGATAAATATATAGAACACAATTCATTTTGAATGAAGAAACCTTGCCTATATAAGCTGTAGGTCCTGTAAACATTTGGTTCTTACTGCATTACAGGTATCAACTCAATTGTGGCTATTGCTTCATACACTGGTTATAATCAGGAAGACTCGGTCATCATGAACCGCTCTGCTGTCGATAGAGGTTTTTTCAGGTATGGGTTGCTGGACTTCGACCCATAGAGAAGTCCTCATGTCCATTTTACTCCTTTTGGAGACTTAATCTTTACCAGTCTCTACTTGGCTGTCTAAAGGACGTAATATGTCTTTCCTGAGCCTTTGGGCCAATTTTAACTTGGAGCACAACCACATATTTTAAAATGCTATCCACACCTGCTTACTGTTGATTATTACTAGTGTGTTGAAATGTACAGGTCTGTTTCAAACGATTTTTGTTTAAAAAAGGTCACTTCCCAAATTTTACAACTGCCACAGCAGAAAGATGCAAAGGAACAAGCCTAGTGATTAGGGCCAACGTTAAAAACATGACAACCTTTTTCCTGCTCCTGCTTTATAGTTAGCTCTTGAGCCCTTCCCTGATTCATGTTCCTATGTAAATTAAATGTTAATAGGATTTGGATGTCTTCTTACTTGAGCGGTCAGTTAAGTGAACCGCTTGTTGCTAGGTAATTGGGCTTCTTAATATAATGCTATCGTTAGCCAGGGACATGGTAAATGCTTGCACAGAAGATTTTCACATGGGTCCTAGAACAAGAAACACAGTTGCCATTATTGGTGCAAATAGTCATTGATATGACCTAGCACCGCTTCACCACAATTGCATCTGAATTCTGTAATAGACACAGTCATGCTGTCTTTTGGCCATCTAGATCACATTTTGTTCTACTCTGGGTTGGATAGAGCTAAAAGACAGAGGTGCAGTCACGTCTGTGTATCAGTTTACTTCTGTAGAATAAGAAATGAAACGTGGTGCTGGATTTTTATAGTTCACATTGATATTTATAGCACCAAGTGAGCATTGGTTATCTTCACTGGCACGTTTTAAAAATAAAAAGAAATTTTAAACTTCCAAGTATGGCTGTGCATCTCTAGGCTGGCATGTTAGACAGCATTTTAAAAAAGAAAAATGGAAAAACCTGAGTAAAAGGAAAGCACTCCAGTGCACTTGGGGTGTACTTCATGGATGCTGGGGGCAAATGTTTTAAATGACTCATTACAGTACACATGATGTTTGTGTACCCATTAAAACATCATCTACCTCATATAATAGATGAGTGGTTTTTTTTAACATCAGTATTTTCATACCCTTGAGAGGCCCACATTTTGGGTGATACAGTAAACTTCTGATAATCCGGCACCTTTAGGACTCGGGGGTGCCGGATTATCAGATATGCTGGACTATCGGAAGGGGGGCCTCAGGGGTCTGTGGTGGAGTGGGGGGGATGTGCCCCTCGGTGCTGCAGGACCAACCCGGCAGCACCCCAGATGCTCTGCCCCAGACTTCCCCAAGTCAGCCGCTGCTGAAACTGACCAGCAGCTGACTCAGGGAAGCTGAGGGCAGAGCTGCTCCAATTGTCCGGCTGCCCGGAGCACTTCCAGGTTCCAGATGGTGCTGGACCATCAGGAGTGCCGGACCATTGGATGCCGGACCAATGGAGTTTTACTGTAATTAGTTTTAAGATACAGCTTTTATGAAATCTAGGAATTTTTCTGGAAAAAGTCAATAAAAACAAAAAGGGCCTCAGTTGTGATGTAGTTGTGGCTATAGCATACAACTTACAAAATAACACTGATATCTAAACTCAAGTTTTTTTTCTTTTAAAAATTTCTTTCAGATCTGTGTTCTATCGCTCATATAAAGAACAAGAGTCCAAGAAAGGATTTGACCAAGAAGAGGTTTTTGAAAAACCTACACGTGAAACTTGTCAGGGTAAGATGGAAGAAACAAAGCCTGTGATTAACAGCCAGACTGAGTCCAGCATGTTAATGTTTGTTTATGTTGCATTGTAAACATGTAAATGATTAAATTTGTGCTCCTAGAACAAAGAAACTTGTATGGTTAGTTAAGCAAAAATTCCCTTTCTGGATATGTTAGCAGCGCATTGGCTAGAATCTGCGTTTGCTAATATGTCATGAATTCACAGTGTACTGTGACAAACTGCAAGGGGGTGTGTCTGTGTCTGTGTCTGTGTCTGTGTGAGAGAGCGAGCGAGCGCAATACTTTGTAGGGTTTTCGGCTCTGAATGAATGTGTCTCATCTCAGGTATGAGGCATGCCATCTATGACAAACTCGATGATGATGGTTTGATAGCACCTGGTGTACGTGTGTCAGGAGACGATGTCATCATTGGCAAGACAGTAACTCTGCCTGAGAACGAAGATGAACTGGAAAGCACTAACAGGCGGTACACGAAGAGGGACTGTAGCACTTTCCTACGAACTAGTGAGACTGGTATTGTGGACCAGGTCATGGTAACCCTTAACCAGGAAGGATACAAGTTTTGCAAAATTAGGGTGAGTTCTGGTGCCTGTGGCTCCTGGGTTTAAAAGGCATATATATATATATATATATATATATATAAGTCACTGATCTGATGTTCTCTGTTGCCTCCAGGTGCGTTCTGTGAGAATCCCACAAATTGGAGACAAATTTGCCAGCAGGCATGGTCAGAAGGGTACCTGTGGTATCCAGTACAGGCAAGAGGTAGCGATGTCTTTTCCTCTCATGCTTGTATATCTCAGTGAAAGTTGCTTATAAATGTGGATTGCCTGCAAAATGTTACCTTAATCTATGGATTTAAATTTAACCTCTATTCAGTTCTTATTGTTTAAAAAGTCTTTGAATCTCTGAAGTTGAATTGGATTTTTATTTTGTTGGATCTTCCTAGCTTCTAACAAGGCATAATGAGAATCTCTTTCCTGCTTTAGGATATGCCTTTCACCTGTGAAGGTATCACCCCTGACATAATCATCAATCCTCATGCCATCCCTTCCCGTATGACAATTGGTCACTTGATTGAATGTCTTCAAGGGAAGGTAAGGAGAGCTAAACTCTGAGAAGCAAACTGCATTTGTTTGCCCTTGTGGACAGATCTGCTAGTTCCCAGTATTTCTTAACCCGCTAAAGAATGACAGATTCCCATTTGAGGCTCTAGTAGCAAAAGGAAATGGGTATTAATCCATATGGAGGACCTAGAGACTCACCATGCCTTTATAGCAGAATTTCTCTGTTGCTTTTATTGACGGAATTACTACAGAAGCACAGGTAACCCTAAAAATCCTTAAGCATTCTCCTAATCTATGGCAAAGCAGTAAGAGTTAGGCTAGAGCTAAGTGCTTCTGAAAATCCCACATCTAAGTTTTGTTCAACAGAAAAATATCCATTGCATTAGAAAGCTGTTTGGATACAGTCCTGGCCATTGGGCCTGAAATCTTAAGAGCGGGAGGAGCTTAGCTTTTTCAAGTGCCTGCATGATGTCTGCCTACTCACACATAGAAGGCACAGCTTGTGTGTATAAAACTCACAGTACTCAGCAAAGCCTTTTTTGCCTAGGTATCGGCAAACAAGGGAGAAATTGGTGATGCTACACCTTTTAATGATGCTGTCAATGTGCAGAAGATTTCCAATCTACTCTCAGATTATGGCTATCATCTCCGAGGAAATGAGGTAGTGTGTTCAAAATGCCAGTCTAGCTAAACTTTATTGGTCTGTTCCAATAAACTTTGTTAATATGTCTATTTTAGGCTTGGGCTGCAGTGACTGTGTGCTTTACTTCAGGTTCTGTACAACGGCTTCACTGGACGCAAAATCACATCACAGATCTTCATTGGTCCTACTTATTATCAGAGGCTGAAACATATGGTAGATGACAAAATTCATTCTCGAGCAAGAGGGCCCATTCAGATTCTTAACAGGCAACCAATGGAAGGCAGATCTCGGTAAGAACTTTTGTGGATTTTCTGTATTATGAATCCTTCAAGTCCCTTTGTTGAGTTGCTCAAGTAGAGAAGAATTCGCTGCCTCGGCTGTGTACCTAGATCTAAATTGGCGTATCCAGTTGGAGCTGGTGGCAGTGTGCTTGGGTTTGGACAGGTAAAACATGACTTAGTCCTTTGTATCAGTTTGGGGGGGTTGTGGTTCAAACACTACATTGTCATATCTTGTGGGAACGTTCTTAGGCTGGGGACTGGTAGTAGGAGCAGCAGTTTTATTAATTTGGCTGACTTCTCCCCGGTGACTTTATTTTTTGGGGAAGGAAAGAGATGACCACTGTTTGGGTACAAAGGGGCATCAACTTGTGATACTGCTGATGTGTTTGTACAGCACTTTCCACGTTAGCTCCTGGAATCATGATTTCTGACCAGCTTTTTATTCCCCCGTTTGCAGAGATGGCGGCCTTCGTTTCGGAGAGATGGAGCGAGACTGTCAGATTGCTCATGGAGCAGCTCAGTTTTTGAGAGAGAGATTGTTTGAGGCTTCAGACCCATACCAAGTTCACGTTTGCAATCTGTGTGGAATAATGGCAATAGCTAACACAAGGACACACACTTACGAGTGCAGGGGCTGCCGTAATAAAACACAGGTACGTATGGATTTCCTCTGCAAATATTTCTACTTGATGTCCACACCAAAATGATGAAAAGGAGTATGATGGTGAGTGAGGATGAAGAGCAAGTAGTAAACACAAATTCACCCAAAAGTTGCTCTAACTGCAAAGGTTTTGTTTTTTCTAAATGCCAGAGTTCACTCATGTTTCTCTATAATTGCTAGAGTTTGGGCTGCATAATTTGGCAGGAAATTTCACTTGTGTATTTTATAATACTGGGAGAACTTAACTAATTGCAACTATTAAATATTAACTTTGGGGTAAAAAAACTGCTACAGGAAAATTCATGTCATGGCTTTGCCACTCTAACTCTTCAGAATATTATGTTTTGGTTGGAGGTGTTGCCCATTCGAGGTTCTGATTTTCTACTAGGAAGTACTTCTGTACTTGTGTTATAAACATATGTGCTTCATCATTTAGAGCTGCTTTCATGCAGGGGGTGATGGAGTAAAAATTACTTAATATGCACTCCTGTATGGGGAACTGCTTTCAGCGACAGTGCGCCGTGTTCCATTGCTACTAATGAGACGCATTGCTGGAAAATGTACCTGCAATTTATTAGTAAACCTTGCCATATGCTTTGTATTGCCTGCTCAATGGATTAGAGGCCAATTACATTTTATAAAGGGAAGGGAAATTACAGGTTTTGAATTTAAATATGGAAGCTTATATGCAAAGTATAAACTGTAAACAGGATTGTTTTTCTCTACCATAACTCGATTATTCCTTTAGGCTCTAAGGAGCTTAACCATCTGGTAACACATAGTTAATATGCACAGATAAAACGTCTTGGAGCAATACCGTGTTGCTTTGTTAGTCTGGATCCTATAGAGGACCCGTCAACACTATTAAGTAAGGCCACATTGGATGGAGTGTGATCAGTCATCACTTTGCAGACTGTAAAGACTTTTGCCAAAGAGCTATCAAAATATAACTTCATGTGAAGCACTAGACTAGATCAAACAAATTAGACTTGCAGTGTTGGTACCAAGACATGACCATGTACTTACTGAGTAGCTAGAGGTGAAGTTAATCTTTAGGATGATACTACATACTAAATTCTCTTTCCTCCTTTTCAGATTTCTTTAGTGCGAATGCCATATGCCTGTAAACTTCTCTTTCAAGAGCTGATGTCCATGAGTATTGCACCTCGTATGATGAGTGTTTAGCCTTTAAAAGGCTTTGCTTTAGATCAGAATTCATGTATATGCTTGCTCTGGTTCTAGTGTTACATTCAAAATGTTTTTAAATGATACATGTGTCCTTTGTATCAGGTCGTTTGGCATCTCTAAACACTTTGTTTAATGATCTTGAGCTTTACTTTTGTAAATAGAAATAAAGATTTTTAGTCATGTGAATTATATTTATTTGAACATCTGCCAAAAGTGTGTAAGCACCATTGCTAACAGAGCGAGCAAGTGAGATAAGGAATGGATTATTGGGCTAGAAGTAGTCAGTGGCTGCAGCTTTCTAAAATACTAACTTAAACTGCATAAGTGATATAGTCCTTCCATCTTCCATCACAGCTCTGCACCATCTGGGGAAAAACAAGAAATGTGCTTTCATAATTAGGGTAACACTGCAGATGCTCCAAAATCAGTTGAACAATTTATTTTCTATCTGTTCTTCATTGTGCACAATGGAGTCAATCCTTTCCTTTTGCTCCCGAGGGACCCGCTGGCTTATCTGGGGTAATGGAATAGGGGTGACCTTTCCCCTTGCAATGTGCCCATTGACAGGAGTTGGCTAACTGTATGTTAAGTGTTAAGACTGTACTTCTTACTGCTGCATCTGCAGTGTCCTCTGAGAACTCCATGCCTGTCACAAGATGGCAAAGGTCCTTTAAGAGGGAAGAGGCCAGTGTGCTTTTCAGTGGCCAGCTGACCCCCAAGTAGGCTTGAGAAGCATCTCACACAGGCAGTGGAGTACGAGCTGCCTGAGACGGTCAGGCAGGAGGCAGCAAGGCGGAACTGGCACCTTGCTTGGATAGGAGTTTCAGGAGCCCTAGGAGTGCCGAGAGCTAGAACTGACAAAAGCAGAAGGCCTGCTCAGTGGCCTGTAGACACAAGGGGGAGATTCAGCATGGAAGGGCAGTAGGAGGGTGGGACCCCTGGGCAGGGTTAGGACATGGAGTGAGAATCCTCACACTGAAGTGTTGTGGGAGGAGTTGTCACTTAGGTCCCAGGCGCCAGGCCTCTCTACCTCACTCAAGGCATAAGGAATTGATAATAGCATGCTGCTAGCCCATTGGGTGGGTGACTTCAGGAGCTGTCCCTGGAGAGGGGAATGGAAACAACGCTATATTTGACAATAGGAGCTGGAGAATGGCTCTATTATGAGGCTTTTGGGGAACTAGGGCACTGTGTATATGACTGACTGCACTCAGACTACCCAGACTAGGCATACCTGTCGCACACTGGGGCAGAGTTGCCCTATAATGAGCTTGGGGTACACTCCTTTTAAATAGAGACAGCGTCTGCCCCATAACTTCTTACTTGGCTAAAGCTTATGTCCTCAGAATTTCATGTCTTCCAAAATGACTTTTGTGGCCCTTACATAATTTGAAATTCAGGTCTTTTCAGAGAACATGGTGTCTGAAGAACCAATTAAATCACCATCATAGCAGCCTGAAAGCTGAGCTATTTGGAACAGAAGAGTTTTTCTCAGATGATGTAACTTTTAACTAGTTACCCTCCAAAGCCTAGCACAATGTTTGGGGAAAAAAAGCATGTGTTTAATAAAGGCTCAGTCCTTAGCTATTTGTGAACACTCAGTAAAGATCTCCATGAAGTGCTTCACCAAAAGTAGAAAGACAGGTTTGATATGAGCTGTACCTTGCTGATATTTCTAACCAAGTTTTAAAAGCAACTTTTCAGGTTGTTCTCTTATCCTAAGCAACCAGGCCATAAACCTCCTTTTATAATTTTTTTTTGCATATATAGAACAGTGTTGTAACTTTGCACACATGACCTACCTTTAGCGAGGGGTATTTCCTGTAAGGCATCGACAACAGTAATGCGTGCAGAAGCCGTAGCCTCTCCTTTGGAGTTCGATGCATGACACTCGTACTCTCCAGCATCCTCTTTACTCAAAGGAGATATCTACCAAAGCAAACAACATGTGTCCTTGTTCACTACACAGGATTGGTTCTCAAGACACTTTGTGTCACTGTTAGGTTGTATAACAGCAGTAGTAACCGACAAAATAGGTAACAGATCAAGTGGGAATGAACACCTGCAGATTGCACGTGGCCAGAATAGTTCTTAACCAGCCCTCTGGAAAACGTTCATGTTCTCCTGAGCAAGCAATATGTTGTTTAAAAAAGTTGCATCATAAATTCAACCCTAAAAAATGAGAATTCATTCCCTGTTAGCAAAGGGAGCAGAAACTCAATTCTGACTTTTCAACTGAGCCAAAGGGCCAACGGTGGGTGCTGGATCCCAGATCAGATAGGTGGCAGTAGCTAACCACAGTATAGGACGCCCTTTGGCACCTGACTTGGAGATCAGCCAATCAATCCACTTTTAGCCCCACTGTCTTTAACATCAGGGTTTGCTTTAGCCAAATGCCTCAGACCTTTTGGCTACGTCTAGACTGGCATGATTTTCCACAAATGCTTTTAAGGGAAAAGTTTTTCCGTTAAAAGCATTTGCGGAAAAGAGCGTCTAGATTGGCACAGATGCTTTTTTGCAAAAGCACTTTTTGCGGAAAAGTGTCCGTGCCAATCTAGACGCAGTTTTGCGCAAGAAAGCCCCGATTGCCATTTTCGCGATCGGGGCTTTTTTGCGCAAAACAATACCGCGCTGTCTACACTGGCCCTCTTGCGCAAAAGCATTTGCGCAAGAGGGCTTTTGCCTTAACGGGAGCAGCACATTATTTCTTACATGAGATCGTCAGTGTTCTTGCGGAAATTCAAGCGGCCCGTGTAGATAGCTGGCAAGTGTTTCCGCAAAAGCAGGTGCTTTTGTGGAAAAACGTGCCAGTTTAGACGCAGCCTTTGTGTTTGCTCAGGGTTTGGGCTGTGTTAGAAGGTCCTGTTGTAATGGGGAGGAGGCAGGAAAAAGCGGTACTCTTGGTACCCCTCTCCAGAAAGGTGTCTCACCAAACTTGTGTTAACTCTCATTTGCCCTGCTCTAAAGCTTTCTCTTCCCAAGCCTCACCCGTTTTGGTGCACAGAGCAAATGCCTTTGAGTTGCATTCCCCAGGCACTGCCTTGGGTGGAGGCTGAAGCAATTGCACAGCATGGTCTGTTATTGCCAAAGCTTATCTAGTTGCAAAGCAAAGCAAGATGTGCCACCTCTCTGCCGGCTTCCCTGCTGATGCTCTCTTCCCGCTCCAACTCATTTCCACACATTGCAGCTCAGGCCCTAGCGTGCTGCTCCAGTTGTGCTCCCACTTGAGAACAGTTTAACTCTTCGCAGTAAAAGGTTTTTTTAAAGGGCTGGGCATGTAGAGAATTCACATGCCTTGAGGTCTCAGGTCCAAGATGCCCAGGACAAGGGTTCTCTGTGCTACAGCAGGCAGGACAGCAGTCCGGTGGCGTTCCATTCCCATGGGACCGTCACCAAAGACTGCTGGTCTCCAAGCCCTGCACTAGCTAGCCGCAGTGTCCAGTCTGTGCAGAAGGAGAGATGGTCTGTCGTTTCGCTCTGTCCTGCTCCTGAGCGCATTTTAACATGCCGCTCTCCCTCCTCGTTGTTTGCACATGTGTAAGTAACAGCACGGGAAAGCAAAGGCTAGGGCCAACTGAATGCATTTAACCTTACTCCTCATCAGACCTGTGGCTGCTTTTTAACTTCACATTCACATAGACTCTGTTTTCAACACCCAGACAAATGCTGCCCCTAGCCCATGGTAAGCTCCCAGCATTGTACCCGGAAACTTGGGTCTTGCCGATCCGTTACTAGGCTTGTATGTCAACATGCACGAGTACTCACCAACACCCAGCCAGTTACTTCATGTTTCTCAGGGCCGCCCCGGGTCTGGATAGCCAAGTTGTCGCGGTCGCCAGGCAGAAGCTCCAGCCTTTGCACACCATACTGTCCCCTTAGTATCTGAGCAAGAGTACAAAGAGTCAAGCTGCCAGTCCATTGACGAGACTGCCACCACACATACCTGCAGGACCTTTGCCACCAAACTCCTAAAGCCTTGTCTGCACACAAAAGCTGGGCCCATGCACCTGGGGAGATGAGACTGAGTTACAGGTGTTCCTACAGGTCGCCTTGCCACGGCTATTCCTTTACAGCAAGCAGCGGCTGTCCTTCCCGCACACGCCTCCCAGGCAGTGCTCTGGGACGTTCCTGGAAGTGCTGCCAAGTGGCACCGTAGAGGGGTTCTCATTTCTCTGGGCCAGACTCCATTGGTGACCCTGGAGGAGCAAACTAGGTGCAGAGCTATAGAAGTCCACTGAAGCTCAGGCTGACACTACAACACAGCTGATTTCACCTGTGCACTACAAGGCCTCCTGGCCACGAGGAAATGTCTGTGGTTGGCCCTGCTATGTAGGGGACTCACTATTCTACCCATTTCCCACAAAGTATGTTTACTTGATTGTGAGTCAACGGTCTCGAGCCTGTGGGTTTGGGAAAACTTGGAAAGTGATGGAGCCTGCACAGCAGCACTCTTCATTTGCACCGTTACCCTTTGCTTGGAATGAACACCAAGGCTTCTCTCTAATCAAGGAGGCAGCAAAGCAGGAGAAGCAAAAGCAAATTATGGAATTGGCTCTGTTTTGGGCTTCGGGCTCCTACGCGGTCCCAGGCCCAGACTCCGATGGAACTGCCGGACAATGCGGCTGAAAGTGACTGTGCACCCTCTTTGCTATGGACTACGGGTAAAACCAAACCCAGACAGCCCCCAGCACTATGAAACCACCCAGCAGAGGAGCAGCATCCACATTCTCCCCAAGGCTAACAAAAGAAAATAAAAATTAACTGCGGGTTACTCTGATCTGGGCATTCAAGGTCAGCATTTTCAAAGCCACAGGCATGCATGAGCTTCACAACAGATCCCTGGGAGACATTCTTTAGCCATTCTCAACACCAGTTTTTAATATGGCAGAGAATAATGGTGTTTCTCTTATCAGCATAGACACAAATACAAAAGAAAAAGTTTTGGTTCTGGGTTTTTTGGTTTTGTTTTTTGCATTGACCAGAGAAACTCACTGCAAACATTCTCTTCTGCTGGTGGGTTTGCTGTAGCTTTTGTCCTGCAATTCCTAACAGTCTTGGCTTCCCTTCTAAAGTGCTACAGTTTACAGATGGTGCTGGATTTGGTATCACATTTGGTATTTTTCTCCACAAATGGTACTGTCCTTCTTTCTAGACACCTTAAAAACAGTGCAGAGCTTTTCTTTATTATGGACTAGTTCTCTCTGCTCCTCTGCCACCTCCCCCAAGATGAAAGGAGCCTTGCACTACAGTGAGGAAGCATAACCTAAACCATGCTACCTGTGAAAAACAGATCCCGTGCCACTGACCTTATTCCAAGTCAGCACTGGGGTTGGAACGCCCAGGACTTCGCAACTCATGTAAATCTTTGCTCCAGTGACATTCCAGATGTCCTTCGGGGGCGTCACAATAGAAGGCCCTGTGAAGAGAGAGATTTTTATAAACAGGTGACTACAACTGGATGTCTGATTCCCTGCCTCTTGTTTGTACCCTGTTACATTCCACAGTTTCAGTGCCATGGACTCTCTTCTACTGTTATAGCCACGTGTGGTAGCTCCACCAATTAGGGTTGCCCAACATGTCCCATTAGAAGACTCTGATTTCAGTTGCTTATGACTTTGTCAAATTTGAACTCTGGGTACTATGGCCAGCCGTGCGGCTTGTCTCTCTGGAAGAGCAAACGAAGCTTGTTATTCCTCTGGCAGAGCCGGGAGCAGGCTGGCTGCTGCACAGCTCATGGCTTGGGAAAACGTAAGCCGGGGGCGTTGGGGTCTCCTTGCCAGGTGTCACCAAGGCTGGTGGAGATCCGTGCGCGGCCGGGAGGTAAGAAGCAGACGGCTGGAGTCAGAGTCTCTGGTCCAGGGCTGTGTATCACACAGCCGCTCAGATGCCGGCCGGGAGTTCCAGCCACACGAGAGACAGCACCAGCGCGTTTTAAGGCACCCAAGGTCACAGGACTGGGGGTGGGGGAAGGAGACTGTGACAGGCTGTGGCGGTGGAGATGGGAAGACAAGGGCTTTAGGGGAGGGGGAACAGAAAACTGGGCCTTGCAGTTAGTGCAGGGGTGGGGGGACTTGAACTGGCTGGGCAAGGAGCCTGGAACGAGGGGCCAGAGGTAGAGTGGGAGCCAGCAGGGGGTTCAATGGCTGCAAAACGTCCTAGATCGCTCTGCTCCCCCCATGCTCTTTGCAGGCGGTGCGTGTTCTCAGCTCTGCTGCCCTCCTGAGGCAAGTCACCACCTCACTCTCCACATCCCGACCACGGGAAGGAGGGTTCCCCACACCTCCGGTGTCCAGACGCTGCAGCCACTCACCCGCACTAGGCCACCAAGATACCACACACCACATCTCACCGTGACAGTGCAATGGAGAAACCATCCCACCAGCGCACTTCCGCCTGCTGCCTTTCTCCAGAGGCCAGCAAACGTGCAGCAGGCGCATGCGTGGACACGTGGGGCAGGGAGGGAACACAGGCTAGTGTGTGAGAGAGCAGGGCAGGGGGGTGGGGGGAGGGGAGGCAGGGCCAGCTTTCCACACGAGCTCAGCTCCCACCAGACAGTAACCCAAGCGGCCAGACTGTTCTCAGTGGGAGCTGCTGGGGCCTGGGCGTGTCATTTACGAGCGGAGACGGGAGCTGATACGGAGTCGTTTGGAGAATCTGGCCCTACATGCTGACCCTCAGCCGTGGCAGCGTATTAGGCACAGGCAGTATTCCGGGAAGGAGAAGAATGAACTCGTTTAATCTCCTTTGCGTGGGCCTGCCCTGCAACCCTGCTATTAAACTCTGGAAACAGAAAGCGAACCCAAGTGAAAGCGTCTTTCTTTCCAGGCAAGGGAAGCTTTACAGGCTGTATCGTAGAGGTCGTCTGTCCCTCGTCCTCAGGAGACAGAGGCAGAGACATGCAATCCCCCCAAATCCGGCCAAAGCATGTCTTGTAGGAACTGCCAGGCCAGCAGCTACCTCGTCTCTATCTCCCTCTCCATCAGCGACCGGAGGCTTCTGCGAAGAAGCCCTGCAGTGGACGGTTCTGGGCCAGCCTCTTTCCAAGGGACATGCCGACTGAGCTTCCTTGGCTGGAGCCTGGCTGATGTCCTGAAGCCAGAGGGTTGATAGCTTCTCTGTTCTTCATAGCCGCTGTTCTAACCCCGGATCCCCGTCTGACCCCGCTACACATCTTAGCGTCTCTGCCGCTGTGCTGTTCGCCTGCCATGGCCAAAGTGCAGCAGATCTGGGACGAGCTCTTACAAAGTGCATTACCATTCCGCTCTTGGCCGCTTTGCCCTCGTTGCAGCTTTTGGGGGCAGTCCACAGCTGCAGCGCGGTGCCTGCTGGCAGCAATATTTCCTTGGAAGTTTGAGACCGTGTGTGCAACGGTTCTGCCCACCATACAGATCCCAGCCTCCGGGTAAATACCTCCCCTCCTGGCAACAAGTGGGTGCCAGAACTAAATCTAGGAGACAGTGCTGCCCATTTCTTGGAAGAATGACAATGGAGGAGAGAGACAGTAAGGCAGGGGTATGCCCCTGAGCTCCAGCCCCCCCACTGCACCAGTCCTGCCAAGCACACACTCTTCTGGGAAGAAATCGCCCACTTGCCACACCCAGGCCAGGCACAAGGAATTCATGCAGAAGAAAAGTTCTTGGGACTCCACTGCACCCTCGGCATCGCTCGGGAGGAGTCAGACGGCTCAGCAAGCGGATGCGAAGACACCTCCAGATGAAGAGCCTACCGCCTAGATTGTCATCCCTGCGCCGGGGGCCTCGGGAGACCTGCTGGATGCAGATCTCCCCATCCCGGGTCACAGGCTCCTGGAGCCTGCAGCTAGTGGCCTCCTTAGGTCATGCACAGCAGCCACCCCACATGCACGTGTCTCCAGCGCTCCTGCTGACAGGATGCACCGCTCCCAGAATGCAGGACAGATCAGGTACTTTACTTTCCAGCATGCTGGCCAGTTCCCGAGGACCTCTGCAAGGGCCTTCAGACCACTGTGGTTCTCACAACCTATGCCAGCTTGCTAGGTTGGGGAGCACTTCTGGGACCAGAATGATGTTGGGTACCTGGAGCCCCAAGGAGAGGAAATCCATCTCCTGGAGCGCCGAGTCACCAGGCTGGCTCTCAGGAGACTCCAGAGCTAACCACAGGCAATCAAGTCCTGGTCCACTCAGACAATACAGCCACGGCTGCATACATAAACAGCCAAGAAGGACTAAGTAGCATAGCGCCATATGAAGAAGCAATGGAGATATTGCGAGTGTGGTTTTCCTCACGCACTTGGCACTTGACACCCGCCCCATCCTCCCTTAACTCTCTGTGAGGAAAGCCTGATAACAACACTTGGGCTGTGCTCCGAGCATCCAGGCTCAATTTCATCTCCTTGTTTTGCTCTACAAAGCAGTGCTGTGTTGCAAGTCGCACTTCAGACACACACAGCAGGAATGCACGAGGAGTCCTCTCCTTTGGCTGGCAAGCTTAGCTCTGAACTAGAGCAGGGAGAGGCTGTGACCCTTTGTCCTGACTTACTCGGCAGGGCCGGAGGCTGGGAAAGCAGAGCCCCCACAAGATGCACAAATACCCCGAGCAGACGCAGCTCTTCCACACAGATATCTCTTGGGCCTTTTGCTTGTCAGACCCTCACATCCAAGATGCCCCAAAATCAGGACTGGCTTAAAAATCGTCAGATTGAAAATGCAGCTCGAACCTCTCTGAAGTGGGACTCTCCGGTCCGGCGAGGTCCCGGGTCAGAGAGGGCTGGCGGCTGGGAGCCCTGCGGGCTAGCAGGGTGGGGGTGCTGGCATCGGGGATGCCCGGCGTGGCTGGGAGCCCAGCGTGTGGCAAGGGGCTGCCTGGTGGGGCCAGGAAGCTCAGTGGGGCCAGTGATGGGAAAAAGTGGCCAGGAACCCGTGACCAGGCCAGTGCTGGGGGTGGGAGGTGGTGGTAGCAGAGGGGTCAGAAATATCCTCTCACGGTCTGACACAATCCCTCCTCCTGGACCAGTCAGGTCCCCAGGGTGCTGGACCAGGGAGATCCACCCTGTAATAATACTGAACAAAAAGAAGTCAAAATGCTTTCTGATTTTTGAGTCCATTATGGGGAGCTGCTTGGCCCCAATATACGTGTGACCATCACGATTCAGCCCTCCAAGCATGGCCAGGAAAGCCAAAGGCCCCATTGTCCGTCTATCGGAGGGGTCTCTAGCTATCCTCCTGTCCTCTGGATCAGCAGCTGCCTCACTCACGACCCCTCCCACATACCAGCCCGTCAGGCTCCGGCCCTGCAAAAGTGGAGCGGTATCTTTACTCTTGCGAGTAGCCCGTCTCTTCAGCAGGGCCGCTCAGACGAGTAAGGTGACTCACCTTCTTACGTCTTGGCAGGCACAGGGAAGCGCCCTACCCTGGGGCGAGGTGAAACGTTAAATGAGAGGCGCAGCTCTTTTGTGCCTACAGACCATACCCCCTTCGCGTCAGAGCCGCACGCGGGTTTCAATAGCACTAGCACTGGGATTTTCACACTACCAAGCGGAGTTATTGGCCTGGGGGGTGGTGATGGGGAGTGGCTAGCCATAGCTCCAGTGAGGCCATCACTCTGGAAGGGAAACCAGGATGCCTGTAGCTCAGCTTCCCAGGCTTCTGAGTCTACCCTGTGTAAAAACAAACTAGCAGGTGGCAAAGATCAGTGGAGTAGCTATCTACTGCATCTCCACGCCAAAACAAAGCACTTCTAGGATGCTGTGGGGTCCAGCTTCCAACATCACAGGGAAAGCTCCTTGCACCACACCCTGTGAGAGAGTGTTTCCCAGGCTAACACCCAGTTAGATCACAGCAGTGTCTAGAGACCCCCACCGTCACTGTGATAATCACGGTACAAACACATGGTACTGTGCTGAAACAAAGCCTACAGACATATCTCCACAGTTACAGTGATCGAGACACCGAAAAACACACCTTTCACGATCACACATGTTCATCACCACGTGTAATGCACCTCATCTAGTGCATCAGCTGCCCCCAAGAAACCAGGTGGATGAAAGCAGACAAGCACTGCCCTCTCAAAGGAATCCACACACAAACATCATAAAAGACAAAAACGCCATATCACCCATTGGCAAATACTTTTCACAAAACTGTCAGTCCGTATCTGACTGCTCAGTCCTTACCCTCAAAACCGGCACGACACTTTCAGAAGTGGCAGCTTGAATTCATACTGCTAGACACTAAAATCATGGACTCAGCAGAGACTCTGGTTTTATGACTCATTATAACAATCTGTAACCCACTAATCCTTCTTTGTCCTCTGACTGCAGACATCTTAATGGGCCACTTTTCCTTGAACTATCTCTTGCAAGATATAACACCTTATGCTTAACAATCTGTTCTACTTTGTATTTAGCTGGAACACTACTTTCCCAGGTCCTCTCCAGTTTCTCCACATCTTTTCTGTGGGTTAACTAATATGGGCCAGTGTGAGCCTGAAAGCCTGTGTCTTTCACTGACCAAAGTTGGTACAATAAAAGGTATTATAGTATTTAACCCACATTACTTAACCCACAGGAAAGATGTGGAGAAACTGGAGCAGGTCCAGAGAAGAGCAACAAGAATGATTAAAGCTCTGGAAGACATGAGCTATGAGGGAAGACTGAAAGAACTGGGTTTGTTTAGTTTAGAAAAGAGAAGACAGAGGGAACATGATAGCAGCTTTCAAAGGTGTTACAAGGAGAAAGGAGAAAAATTGTTCTTAACTTCTGGGGACAGGACAAGAAGCAATGGGCATAAACTGCAGCAACGGAAGTTGAGGCTGGACATTAGGAAAAACTTCCAGTCAGGCTGGTTAAGCACTGGAATAAATTGCCTAGGGAGGCTCTGGAATCTCCATCACGGGAGATGTATAAGAGCAGAAAGCTGGAAATTCTTGCCGTGTGATGGGTTTTGATTTTATTTTCATGTGGCTGTTTGCAGCCACACACGCCCAAAAATCTGTCCCTAAAAATAGCCTTTCCGTTTCCTTCTCAAGCTCCCAAGAAGCCATTCTCACTTAGAAATGACTTTATATGGAGAAGCACAGTGTTCTGAAAATAGCACCCAACAGCCAGGCTTGTGTGCAACACCCTCAACTTGCTCCTTCCACAGACAGACGCAAGAAGGGAAACTGGCAACGTGGAACCGAGGCAGTTCAGAAAACGGCTCCAAGTGTCTGAGGTACCCACGGTGCCATGTTCACCCTCAGAAGGGGCCCCAAGCCCGAGGCCCTGCTCCTCCTCCTCCTCTTCCCCCCAAGTTCCCACACGCCACTCACCCTGGGAAAAGGGGTGGAGAGGAGCAAGAAGCAGCGGGAGTTGGGTGAGGTGGGAGAAGAGGAAGAAGAGGGTGAAGAGGAGAGGGGCAGAGAGGAGCAAGAAGCACAGGTGGAGTATAGGGGCCAGGGCTCTACTCTAAAGGTTAATGTGGCCCGACTCAGGGTACCCCCGCGCCGCAGCGTCCCTGGCACAACGGCCCCCAGGCGACCCCCGCGCTGCAGTGTCCTTAGAGCTACAGCTCCCAAGTGGAGGGGGACAGGCAGGACGCTCCCCAGCTGAGAGTTCACACATGCAGGCGGAAGGGAAGGGAAAAGCCGAGGCTCCCAGAATCTTGTGCTTAATGTGAAAGGGCTTTCCCACAATGGACACTAGCCCCCTCTTGCCCTCCCCACGCCACACCTCGTCGTCCTTCCATCTCCTCTTGCCAGCCCAGCCGCTCCTCAGGCCCAGCCAGGAGAGCTGTGACGCGGGTGCTTCAAGTTAAGCTGGGGCTCGGGCCTTGCTGGAGCAGTGGAGTTAAGCCTGTGCTTAGTGCTGCACTGCCTGAGGCCCTGAGAGGTCCAGCTGCAGGAATGGCTTGCTGGCATCGCTGCCCCTAGACAGGTCTGCCTGTGTGAGTCTGTGCTCTGAGCTCTGTGCGCGTGGGGAAGGGGCGTGAGGAGACGGGGCCCAGAGTCACCCCAAGCGTGTCTTGCCCTGCAATGTAATAAGCAGAAACGGGAACGCAAACAGCTGCATCGAAAGATGGAAACATGCCGTGATGTTTTCCACCTCAAAGCACTTCATGCTCCAGACCACAAATCAAAGCCAAACCTCCCCTTATTGTTTTGTGTCATTAGCTTTCAGAGGAAGATTACAAGTCTGGCATCTTGTGTTGGAACTGATTAGAGCCCTTCGGGTTTGCTGTGACCCATGGATCTGTGTAGGAGAGCAATCAAATGATAGTCAGCAGCAGATGGACTTCCAAAAGCAAAGCAAACAAACAAAACAACCCACCAACTAATAAAATATGTTTGCAACAGCTAAACAAGAAGAAACACAAATGGCACCAACGTCTTGTTTCTGAAGAGTCAAAGCGACTGCAGCCCTTATACAAGTGATGAGAGGCAGGCCTAAACTTTAAACCCAGTTCTGAAATCCAGCAATGCACTCTATGCACATACATTCCAACCTTATGGAGAAATTCACAGACGCCACCTGCACCTCCTCAGGGCTCACAACACCAGAAAGCAGGACGGAGGTGGCTCTCAGCCATGGTGCAAGCACTCTCTATGCAGGCAACGTTTGCCCTTTTGGAAGGTCTCACCACGCCAATCTAGGGGAACCTTCTATTCCCACATTCCTGTCCTCTGCCGCACAAGATGCCAGTCAATGTGGGTGCAAAAGAACTGTGGCCTTGGAGAGGGTGCTGTGGGCAGTGGCCTCTGCCTGGCCCCAAGCTCTGGCCTGCATGCTACGGAAGGGCTTCTGCAGGGCATGAGGGGTGATGCTGCCCCACGATGCGGGTGTAGCTAGTGACTTGCAAGTACATTTCTCAGGAAGCTGAAGGTTTGCAGATGAAGGCCAAGGCCTGTCCTTACACCTGTTGTACACTGTATGAACCGCCTGACAGAACAACACTTTGTCAGCAGCGAGATGACAATTTACTAGGCAACCCTCCTCTGGCTTTGCTAGCCCTTTTGTGAAAGAGGCCAAGGTCTGTAAAGAACTTGGGAGGCCTGTGATTTCAGGGCTGAAGGCGTGGAAGCGAGGGTGAGAGCTCAGCACCCTCATTCATGGTAAAATGAGTATGGTTTCCACAGTCCATCCTGATTAGCGTCTGCTCTGTGAGCTATGATTAGGCAGGAGTCTCAGACGACCTTTTGCCCAGCAAAGGATCAGAGAGACTCTTGAACAGAGCACAGTCTTCCCAGGGGCAGCGAGAACTCGCTCTGGGGGGATTAGCTGAAGTAAACTAGAGTTGTTTTTCATTCTATAATAAGAGTTTTATTATCCCAGATACTGAGAAAAAATGTCACAAATAACACACGGCATCTTGTTAGTCGAGGTGACTAGATGGACCATAAGCACTCTGCACACATTAAAGAATGGCCATTTCTCTGGTCTCTCGGAGCCACACCGGCCAGTGAACTAGAAACACCCCAAACTCTGAACAGCCAAGTAATATATTAAGCAGCTCCTCTAATGAGATTTTTAGCAAAGTAAGCCTAAAAACCATATGTGTACCAAATGTCAGTGAACCAAAACACTGCAAAAATAACTGAATGCCTTTAAGGTAAAACATTTTTTTTTATAAACAGTAGAAAAACACAAAGCAGTAGACCAGCAAATGTGTATCTGCATGATTTCAGCACTTTAAACAATGTTTGGATCAAAGTCATAATCCATTCAAGGTCTACAAACTAGGGAATAACAGAGATAGGAGACATTTCAAGGATATTTGATAGAACACGACAGCCCACATTGCATGATATTAAACCAGAGCTCTGAGCTGTTACCGAAGTAATACAACAACATGTGCTTGAAAATGTTATGAAGAAAAATAATTACTCCATCTATCCAGGAGACAATGAATGAAAATGTAAATCAAATCAAATCAGAATAATGCTTCTCTGTGGAAAAATGGATTTCAGCCCTTGTGTGTCCAGCCAGCATTGGAGTTTGGATTCTACATGCAAGTATTTATATAAAAAAAATAACAATCGCAGGTAGGCATGGAAGAGTAAATAGCAAAACTATGAAACAGACAACAGGGGATGAGGAGGGGATCTTCTGAGAACAGGTGGAGAGCAGTAAATTTAGGCACTTCCACATTCCTCCTTTGAAATGCAAATGCTTATTGGATAGTCGACTAGTCCTTAACATCCTTACGAGGGATGTCAGTGGTTAACCAGTAAGCATCATCCTGACCAGGTAATGCTTTCCGATTACCAGTTAACCGCTGACCTGGCCGGGCTGACCTCCCTATCTGTGGCAGGCCCTGCTTGGCCAGAGCAGCCCCCACCCAGGATAAGGGACCTGCTATGCTGTGAGTAGGGGCACTCCAACCCGGCTGAGCTGGAGTGGCTTCCTGCCTTCCCCCGTTTAAGCAGTTTACTGGTTAAATGTAACAGTGAACCGATTAGATGGGATTTTACATTCCTACCATCAACCCTGTTCTGTCTCATACGTTTATTCCACAACAGCCTGAGAGCAACTGTCCAGTTTGATGTGTCAGCATCAGACAGTTCTGAGATGAAGAGAGGAGCGAAGCAAGGATGTATTCCTGCCTCTAAATGATGGACCGCATCTCCACACATCGGATGGGAAACTCTTCAAGCGGTCATGACTTAAGTCAAAGACTAAATCAAAAGTTGCTATCAAGGCACTTCTTTTTGCTGCTGCTGCCCTCGTCGCCCCTAATGAAGATCGGTGAGAACTCATGGACCGCCACCTTTCACGTGCCTCTGAGGCATTTGCTCTCACCATCAGCATTACGAAAATGATTGTATTAGGATAGAAGGTTCCACAAGATCCTTCAGTCACCTTAAATGCAAACCAATTAGCAGGACCCCAAAAGTTCAGCTATTTAGGTTTTACGGTTGCCACAAACCTCTCCCTTCATTTGGAAAGGCTGCCACCACCTTCAACAGAATTAAAAGAGCATGCAATAACTCAAAGCTTGCCATCAAGACCTAAATGCTAGTCTAGTAAGTTTGGAAACTCTCGCGTATGGTGGGAAACATGGACGACTTACACTTATTAGGAGAACAGGCTAAGCACTTTCCACCTATGCTGCTTATGCCACCAACTCAACACCGAGTAGTCCATGGCGGTACTATAATTATTAGTATGTGTATGGCAATAGTGTGTAGGAGCCCCCGTCATGAACGAGGGCCCAACTGTGCCAGGTGCTGTACAGACACAGAACAAACTGACAGTCCCAGCCTCACAGAGATGACAGTCTCCACCTTTGCTCCAACACCTCAGAGCTCTCACTAATAGCCACAGGAGAGGTGAGCACAGAGAGGTAGAATATTTTCTCATGCCCCTTCTAAATAGTTTTTGAAAAGTTAAAGATTTGAGACTGTGAGGCACTAGGCTTTGAGACATTCAAGTCTCATATCCCCCATACACCCAGGATTCTTTATTTTTAGTTAGGAGGTGAAAAAGAGCAGTCCTAAAATGGGAAAAATGCTGTATTTTTATCTTCTAGATATGGGAAAAATAACTAAAATATTTTTTTTAAACTGAAACAACATGCGTCTGGCATGAGAACATCTTGCAAGATTCAGTCCAAGAAGAACAAATCCCTCTAGAGTTTTAAAGATTCATCAACACTGGAATTTAGCAGAGACATGCCAAGAGAACACTAGCAGGTGCTACCCTGATAAACAGAAGCCCACATTCCCCACGGACCTTCCCTAGGAATCTCAACTTGTGCTTTGCACAGGTGCTGGTTAAAAAAAACCAAAAACTGCAAAAACCCTTGGCACAGTGTTGTCTGTGGCTATACTCTGATGGAATGCACCCACAAGTATATATTTATTGTTGCTCTTATTTATCTTTCAACTCACCCCTGGGAACATGAAAAGTTTGCCTTTATTTTCATTCCAGAGTTAGTGGTAAGAAATGTGGAGGTGAAGCACACAATGCCAGCCAAAAGGCGGACTGCAGCACATTGGCTAGGAATTTAAGGGAGTATCAGCCCCATGGGACACAGTTTATCTGGACATTAGCCAGTGAGCCAGGATCCTTCACTAACAGCACATCCAATTATTATTCATTAAGGGCTGCTGTCAGCTCAGCACTGAACAAACAAACAGGAGTGAGACCAGCCTGCTTGCAGGACTATGAACTAGAGCAGAGAGTCCATACATCTGTGTGTTCTGTGGGCTGCATCTACACAACGTGCGTACTACCTGTGTGGCCTGAGGCTGTCACATGGTCCACAACTGGGTGGTGACTGGGGTGCAAGAGGGCTGCAAGCTGAGAACCACAGGTTCCCCGTTTGCATTCTCTACTTCTTCTGCTACATGCGCTCCTTCCTTCTGCCCGTGCTCCCTGCAGAATCTCTCACGTTGCTCCTTCTCACCTCGCTCATCCCATCTCTCTCCACCTCGTTTACCTCCATCAACCCGCACACCAAATCTACTAGTTAAAACCCACTAGGAACAGTAGGGGGACCAGATGCCGGGGGAGCCGCGCCACACCCTCCTCGAAGTGCTGAGAGAGAGGATGGCTTGAGACGGCTGGTAAATCCCAAGCCACCCTGCCCATTGCCTGGAACTGCTGGGAGAATATGGAGAAGTGAGGCAGGCAGCTCTGAAGGGGTAACAGCTGAATCAGGCAACAAAGGAAGCCTCGGTGCCGAGGGAAAGAGTTGTGCCGGGCCGTGGAGGAGAGGGTGGCTGTGAATGACTGGCTTCCCGCCAAACAGAGATGCTCCTCTATTCCTGGGAGGACTCCCAAAGATCTGCATTGGTCTCTTCCTCCTGTGAGACCCCGTACTGCAGAAACCTCCCCCTTCTGGCTTGCTACGCCAGTCCAGTCCTGGCGCAGATAAGAATGATTAGCTTTGCTCAGAGCAAAAAGAATCAGTGCGGAGGACTGTATCTGTGCCCTGGGTAGCAGTTGTGTGTGGACACACAGCATGTCACAAGCCTGCTAGGGCTCTGCAGCACCCAGATTTCCCGCACAGGCATGCCTTGAGGATGCCCAGAGCCCAGAGCACGACCACTTTTACTGCAGAGGCAGGACATGCTCTTCCGCAGCTCCCTGGCCTAACAGCAGAGCAGAGTGTTTCTTTTAGCTCAGATCGTAGGCTGCTTTTCTGCTGCCCACGTCCTACTTGATTTTAATCCTCACACGACAAGACCTCTGTTCTCCTGCCAGCCACATCAGCATCAAGCTCCATGTGGGACGGAAACAGCTATTCAGCTGCACTATTGAACTGCGTCCCCTTCCCTGGCCCTGCATATTTCCCCTTCGAGAAGGAAAACAAATGTGACCTCTCTGTGTAAATATTTACAAGAAGTGATTAAAATGCAATGGCTGTGAAGTAGCTTTCTTCATTAGTCGATCCTTCTTCGGTGTGCAGTTCCTGAGCTGACTCCTGCAAGGTGCTGTGCCTCTGCGGTCAGGGGCTGAGCGCTGGGAACGGAGGCAGGAAATAACCTCAGTGGGGGCAGAAGGAACGTTGCAGCCTCAGGCACTACTGTCCATTTCAGAAGAAATTCGTGGAGAGACTGTAGAATGCCCCCTGTTCTGGAAGCACAGGTGCACCGGGGCAAGCCAGCAAGGGTGGAATGCAGGACTTATTAAAGGGCTTAGACGGGGCGCAAGGACATTGAGTTAGCACTGTACACGGGGGTGATTAATTGTGGTTTTCATTAGTCCAACAGCATAGGAATTGGAGAAGTGAATTTATCAAGTGTAGTGGCAGGATGCTCTAGTTCTGGTTCTCATTATGAGCAAGTTTTCTGAAACTGAAGCACTCACATTCTGAATACAACTACTGTGCTTTGAGCCAAAAAGGGCACATTGCTTGATAAAACTGTTTTGAAGGATGACGGGAGCAGAGGACCCAAAGGATTACATAGTTCTAGCCGGGTGTTGGCAAGCATAAATTGGTAAAAAGTCTCCCTGCAACCAAATGAACCTCTGAGACTGTATCCTTTTTATCTTTCTCCATAGCATTCACAGTTTACTAGAAAGCCGCACAGGTTCATTAATGGCAAACCAGCATGTTTCTTCTGACAACTGAAAAGAGTTGGCATGTGTTGCTGTAGGTTTATTTAAAACGTCAGGATTTAGTTTTATTAGCTTTCCTGAGCTGTATTTGGGACAAAGAATTTTAACGACAATGAAAGGCATACAATGGAAAACATGCCTTCCCTTCCCCGCGTAAGTCCCAAACGCCCACTTTATTCCCATCGCAGTCTCATTACCCCCACCAGGCCAGAATAGCAGAAATGCTCAGCCCCCGTAACAAGGGTCAGAAGAAGTCAGCTCAGCTCCCACCTCTCCTCAAGGAGTCCCTCTGGGAAACTGGCCCGTAGTGTCAGGGTCAGTGAACGTGGTGCAGACTGGGGCGACCCCCAACTCAACTCCCTACACAGCCTGAAGGGTGTGCGTGGTCCCGCTGACTTTAAGGCCGTGGCCTTCCCGGAGCAATTATTTACAGGTGGCTAGTGATGGCCAGCCCCCCGTTCAGTGAAACAGCCAACAGAAGAGCTGTCATGGTCTCTGATGGCAACGGGAGCAGGGCCCACCTTCTGACAGCGAGCCGTATGCATCAGGCGGGCACCTGCGTGAGCACTGCTGGCATGGTGCCATCCAGTGCGGAGTGAAAACAGCTTCATGAGAGAAGCCATGAAAAGGAGCGAAAGCTCTTAGTGTCTTCGGACTGTCAATTAGCTGGGAGCTGGCCTTTGCTCTCAGTCTTTCGGCGTGATATTCCAGCCTGAGTCCGGAATGCCTGACCCCACGTGCACTGGTAAGGAGGAATTACTGCTGCCCGCCTAGGTAATGTGATTTCAAATCATGGCGCAGGCTGAGCATTTATTTTGTCCCAAAATGTGCTCATGGCTGGGGAAGACTAACCCTAGCCAGCGGTATGAGAGTATATTCCTATAGTTAACATCAGGACTCAGGAGCAGCAACTAGGGCATGGTGCTGCACCTATTCAAATAAACACCACCACTCTGATGCAACTGGGCCCTTCATGGGATCACGTTTGCACTACACGCCATCACAGTGTCATTCTAGGGCTGCGAGCACATGCAGGCTGGAATAGTGGGGGAACGAAAGAAGCACGGAGTGGAGGAGAGACACCACACAGGGACACGAACCCTCACACTATCGACTGCCAGATGTCCCAGAGTACAGCAGTGACGGCGCACACAGCCCAGCGGTCCCATTCAGCCAGGCAGCCAAGCACTCTGAGACCTGGCACACAAAGCAGTCCTCTGACAAAGCAAGAGCGGAGCTGAATCCTGGAGGGCTAGGCTGGTGGGTGGTTTGAGAGTCTCCGTGTCTACACTGCACGGAGTACCAGAGGTATCCCGAAATAGCTACCCTGCGCCTACACAAGCCACCCGTTACCGTGAAATATTTTCTGAAATAACGAGTGCGCTATTTTGCAATTTAGGGCTATGTGGACGCGCCAGATTTCAAATGAAGCTCTTTTGAAATAGATTTGAAATACGATATGAAATTTGCGGCGTGCACATTGCGTCTCTTATTTCGAGTTTAGGGAGCTGCGTAGACGCGCCCTGTGCAAATGGCGACTCGCCAGGCCAAGAGAAGCACTAGCACCTGCCGGGGTTCTGTCACAGTGCTGCTATCAATATCCTTGAGCGGGCTGGGCTGCCCTGCGGAGAGGGGAATCCCAGCGCAATAGGAAGGGCCAGGCTCCAGGGGCTGGGGAGCAGAGCTCTCCCAGGCTGCAAAGCGCCAGAAGGCCCTGGTCCTCCAAACTTCCCCCAAAAGAGGAAACCGAGGCAGTGAACCTCTGTTTACTTAATTTTGTCCCACACTCGCCTGCTTTATCCCAGGAGCACACGGTACTGCACAGGCTGACTCAGGGCCCACTCTGTCTCTGCAGTGGCTCAGCACAGTCCCAGTGGGGGCGATTTCCATTCTTGTTCCTCACAAACATTAAAAGCAGGACATTTCAGTCTCTCCGGATATCAATTTTCTACACAACTTGGCTACTTGAGCACAAAATATAGCTCATCAGACAACCGCTGGACACTCCTGTACTCGAGATTTCACATTACAGGGCTTTAGAAAACAAGCAAGACAGAGACACAGCCCCAGGACAAGGTCAGGGAAAATTACACCAACTAAAGTGTTGCCTCTTGCTTTTTGTTGTCCAAGAAGTAAGAAATGTCAAAGTCCTTCCTACTTGTCGGAGGGTCTCTCACTGTAAGCAAAAGCTGCCGTTACAGCTGCAATCTCCACAACGCTCTTGCATATGGAAAGCTCCGGGGGCATATATTTTGTCAGCTTTGTAAACTAGCATGTTAATGAACTTGTATTCCCTTCGAAAGAAATCCGCAGTGCACGTATGGGCATCTTAACAAGTATTTTGCATGTTAAAATTGTATATAACCCTCTCTATAATAAGCTCTTTGTTTCCAGGCTGTATTTCCAGGTATGAAAATAATCTCTTGTGAAATCCAGCATAAGTATTCAAGTGGCATTGCTCATGCACTTCAAGCACCGAATAGTCTGATAAAGATCTCTCTCACACACACACAATTCAACCATGTAGCAAAAACAGAAGTGCATCTGTGAAACTTTCTTCTGCTGCCGTTCTAAGGGCACTCACCATCTTCACAGAGCAGGAGTATTCGAGGCAAAGATGCAAGAAATTCAAACAGCATTTGCTTGGACATGTGTGGGGAAATGAATCTTCTTATCATGCTTGTGCTATTTTGCGTAAAGGCTGACCCTGCACCAACCAGTTCGGCAGGCAGAGGGGAACACAGATCGTTTAAATGCCCCCTGGAAAGTACAAAATGTAAAACCCTGTTAAAAAAAAGAGGGGGTCCCAAATCCTGCTCCTATGAGAACACATGACTAGTTCCTGCTCCCCCAGTGCAGGCGGAAAACTGGGCGTGGTGTGGGAGCAGAGTAGATGAGGGTGAGCCTCATCATCTTGGAGGCTAAGTTTTGGTGCACGTTGGGCATTTTATTTAAATCTATTGGCCCTGCCCATTGGCAGGGGTAACAGGAGACAGGCACCCGAGTGAGTACTGCTGCCATGTGCTCTGGTCGAGTCTCTTCCTCTCTCACACACATTAAAACTCTTTCTTCTCACGACAGAGATTTCCCCAGCCTACATCTTCACCCTTGCCTTCCCTGCCCTGCAGTGTACACTTCCTCCTCTAATGTCCCAATTTAAAAAGGGCAAGTAGATTTAAACAAAGTAGGAAAAAATAAAAAATAAAATCAAGCAACATCCACTGTTGTAAACATGTTTTTTTTGGATTGCTGCGCTCTGAGATTTCCAAGAAGTATTCACTTGCTGACAGCTTCCAGAAATATGTAGCATGACTACAATGTTTCAGTGAATGAACAGAACAAGCAGAGCAAGAAGATACAATAGTGTTCAGTCTTCCATAATGAAGATGTCTGAACTTTTCCACCACTCCTTCCTGTGGAAAATAAACCCAGCAACAAGTTCCCCAAAGTGTTAAGAAGTCGCCATACAAATATTTTACCATAAAGGGAGTTTGTCTGGCCTCATTCCTTAGCTGCACAGGGTCTCCCGCCCAGTGTTACTAGTAGGGTAGGGGTGAACCCCCTCCACTGGCATTTTGCCCTTCCGTGACCCCCATCACCATTATATCTGGTCTTCCCTCTGTCGTTTGAAAAAGAATCAATGAGAGCGAGGGAGAGAGAGAGAGAACGCGAAGACTCTACATCTCCTTTCTTCAGAGAAATGGGAACAGTGATGGGTGCTCTTTTCTACAGGCTTATCTACAGGACAGGACACACCTCTCTGTTGTTCCTCTGATCTCATAGATTTATAGAACACTAGAACTGGAAGGAACCTTGAGAGGGCATCACGTCCAGTCCCCTGCACTCATGGCAGGACCCAGCACCATCTAGAGCAGTGGTCTCCAACCTTTTACACCCAAGATCACTTTTTAAATGTCAGGACAAGCCAAGATCTACCCCGCTCCTTCCCTAAGACCCCGCCCCTTCCTTGAGGCCCCACCCTCTCTGTTCCCCTTCTCTCCATCACTTGCTATCCCCAGCCTTTAGACGCTCTCAGGGTACGGCTACACTGCCACCTTTTTTCGATCCTTCTGTTGGAAGAAATTTTTCCGACAGATATTATGTCAATGGAGGCCATACAAGTTCTTTAGCTGGAATGTTTTCTCAAACTCCCTGACTATGAGAACCTCATCAGAGCCACCATATGTAAAGCTCTTTGTGCCTTAGAATTTGTTGTTTAAGATCCCGAGTGAGTGCAGGAGGATGTAAACAGTTTACAAATGAGCACAATCATCTGCTGCAACTGCCTGATAAAACTCAACATCATCTTCCGAGCAAGTCCATTCCCATACACCAACTTAACAGCAGCCAGTTTTTCTGGAACTGCCACAGCCAATTTCAATGCTGCCCCATGGCTCCTTTGTATCCACAGAGCAGCCACACAGGCACCATGTCAACTCCCCCAGCAAAGGCTCCACACGGCATTGCATGAAGAATAGCTCAGTGCCTCCATACACAGAAGGCTGACACACAGTCAAGAGCAGGAGGGAGCACAGCCAAAGTGTGCTCAGTAATTCTGGAAACTGCATCAGGGTAGGTAGGGTCATCCTGAGTCACACATACAGCCCCAGTACACGTGGTACACTCTGCAGTCCTTGTGCTGTTCCTCAGCATGGCACAGGGAGGAATTTTCCCCATATCGGGGGATCACTTGCTAGCGCCACCCCAACTCCTGCTCTGAACTACAGCCACCCACCCACTCCCAAAGGACAAATACACCTCCTCCCCATCGCTGTTGGAGGTGACTGTTTAGCAGCGTCCATCAGGCCTTGTGAAAGGCCTGATGGACAGTGAAAGTGTGCCCCGGGAGAGAGATGGCTTAAGGTTTTGTTCTGATGTGTCTTGTGAGACTGTAAATTCTTCAAGGAAAGGGATCTAAACTTTATATGCATAAAGCACCACATACAGTGCTGGATAGGTAATAGATAGAGTATACAGCAGAAACGTAAGGTGCTTGTGCTTTCTCTTAGTTTCAGAAGCTCCAGAAAACACATCCTGTTTCACAAGATGTACTTGATTGGGAATATGGGAAACTAGAAGAGGAAGAGAAGGAGAAGGAGGAGGAGGAAAACCCTAATACACTTTGGTTATGAAAACATCCTTCCAGCAAAATGGGATTTGCGTTTCTGTTCCGTCCTTGAGATGTATCTTTATAGTATTGCCACTCCGTTCCTCCCAATCGAAAACACTCCACATGTTGTGGAACCTGAGGGCCGTGTACAAGCTAGGATTCCTATCAATCTATCAATTGTACTACTGCAGAGGTTGAGGGGTTTTTTCCTTTGGTGCAGGGGCAGCATTTTCTCAAAACAAAAGCTCAAAACATAAGTACAGCACTGTGATTTGGAACACTGGAAAAGGAAGGAGGATATTTAGAATTGGAACATGCTTCCAGTGGCTAGTGGGAAAGCCACCTTATTAATTACGCAGGGCTTTAGTTTCTACAGCTGTTCTTAAGGCCTCTCAAAGCAAACAATAATTTTAATTAAGTTAACCCATTTGTTTAAGCTTTGATTCAAACAAGTTGAGACAGACCTTTTGTAGTTCTTACAGCTTTCTACAGCACCTGTATCTATATAGCTTGGGTACTTGGAAAGCCCCTGTGAAGGAAAGTCCCAGCTTTTGTGAAATCTGGTATAGGAACGTCAGAGTCAAGGAAGCACATGGTGGTGGGTGGTCAGAGAATTCACACCGGGCATGAAAAGCCATGTTGCCCAACAGAAAACGGCTCATGAAAAGCCCTGGTGGCTTCATTTCTGAAGCTGTATGTGACATGGCAAACTTTCCCCCTTGTTTGTCACTCCCTATTCTGGAGATTCCACATGTCTCCTAAAAACCCACTTAAGGTCGTCTGAGGTCCATTTTGCTTTTTAATTAGTGTCGCAATGAAATAGACCCCCAATGAACCAGATTTTCACACCTTGGGTGTGATTTAAAAAAAATGTACACCAATAGGTGCTCGACACTTTGAAAATAAAAGTGGAATGCCCCAAAATTTGAGTACTCAAAATTACTGGCCATATTTTTAAAATGTTGGCTCCAACACACGTGAAAATGTTTTACTCTCTCATTAACAAGTTACATGGCTAACATTTTATGCATTCACTTGGGAATATGCCTCAAATCACTGATATACAATCAGATCCAAGGTCTATTGACATACACCAACTTCAATGGACTTCGGATAAAATGCATAAGGCTTGCTAATATCAACTGCATTTACAATGCTTCAATGGGTTCTTAAATTCTGTGGAATATGACTGTTTCAAACTGCAACTATCTTTTGGCTCTTGCTATATGTAACTATGATTCCAGGATGACTTTCCCTTTTTAAATTGTGCATACTGAAGTGCTCAACACACAATTTATTTTCATAAAATTACCAAGAGAAATTAGACAACATCCACAGAGTACATAATTCATACTATAACATGATTGTTTCAATTTTCTCTGCTGATCTTTGGATTTTGATTGGGATCATTAAATCCTTGATATATGATCAACATCAGGTTTCTTAAGCAAGCTGACTAAATAAAACCCTTCTGAAACATGTATCAGCAACATTAGCATATGTTCTGCAGTTGATACTATATTACCCAGTAGAAAACATAACACATTTAAAAGAAATAAATTTCCTTGAAAGGGGGTTTATTACTTTAGCTTTTTTTCTCTATGCTTGTAACTAAACTATGAATGATCTGATATTAGCTTTCCTCTTAAAATTATAGCTCAGAAAAATGCTACTTGTGGTCAGAGAAGCCAACAGCTCCTGTGCACCCCCAGGCAAGGTGTGGGAGACCTAACTCCATGCCCTGGAAGGGGCGGGGCCAGTCCTCCATACTACCCGGCCTGCGGCACTGAGTCCCCCCTGCCCCGACCTTCAGAGCCATGTGGAGCCGTACTCCAGCAGCAATTTAAAGGGCCCAATTCTCTAGCTGCCACTGCTGCAGCTGTAGTGGTAGCCAGGAGCCCCGGGCCCCTCTGAATCACCGAGTCCTGGGAGAACTGCCCCCGTTGGGCCCCCCACCATTGGCAGACCTGCATGTGTTGTTTGTTTACTTGACTTACTTTGATTATTTGTGTTCTTGAGATTTTTAGAGATGCTGCTGGTAAGCTGGGCACTAAATCATCTCGTTTATATTTACAGTTAGTCGGATAGAAGGACCAAGAGGAGGTGAGCTAGTTAAATAACTGCAACGTTGTCCTCCCACGTGCACCCCGCGCCACATGCTGCCAGTCAGGATAGCTTTAGAACTACAGGTTAGGAAGCAGACAATCAAGTTATTAGATTCCATAATGTACATTAACAAAAGAGATCGAAGGCCTTGGTCTTATCTGAATTTGTGGACTGAGAACAGATGTAAGCTACCAGGAAAGAAACAACAACAAGACCCAGACCCAGACATCAGTCCCAGGCCCACCCCCTGACCCTGTGAAATTCAGCACAACACGGCACAACATTCCTGCTACCCCCATGGCCCTACACAGAGCCCTCTGTCCCCAGACAACTCCACAGTGAACCTCCTGCCCCAGCAGAGTGCTGCCCCTTCACCCCCTGCCCCAGGCACCTCAGCTCCTAGTGACTCTGCAGAAAATCGCCTGCCCCTACCTTGCCGGGAACCGCACAGCATCCTGCCCCTGCCAGGCCGCATCCTAATGTTGCCATGACCCCACCGAGCGCCCCCAACCTCACCCTCACTCTGCTGAGAGCCTCCTGCCCCAGCCCAGCAACCTCTGCCCTGGCCATGACCCCACCTGGGCACCCGACCTTGCTATGACCCCACCTGGGCACCCGGCCTCCCCGTGACCCCACCTGGGCACCCGGCCTCCCCGTGACCTCACCTGGGCACCCGGCCTCCCCGTGACCTCACCTGGGCACCCGGCCTCCCCGTGACCTCACCTGGGCACCCGACCTTGCTATGACCCCACCTGGGCACCTGACCTTGCTGTGACTGTACCTGGGCACCCGACCTCCCTATGACCCCACCTGGGCACCTGACCTTGCTATGACCCCACCTGGGCACCCGGCCTCCACGTGACCCCACCTGGGCATCCGACCTTGCTATGACCCCACCTGGGCACCTGACCTCGCCGTGACCCCACCTGGGCACCCGACCTTGCTATGACCCCACCTGGGCACCTGACCTTGCTGTGACTGTACCTGGGAACCCGACCTTGCTATGACCCCACCTGGGCACCTGACCTTGCTGTGACTGTACCTGGGAACCCGACCTTGCTATGACCCCACCTGGGCACCCGACCTCCCTGTGACCCCACCTGGGCACCCAACCTCACTATGACCCCACCTGGGCACCCGACCTCGCTATGACCCCACCTGGGCACCTCACCTCCCCGTGACCCCACCTGGGCACCCGACCTTCCCGTGACCCCCCCTGTGCCCCCACCTCCCCGTGACCCCCCTGGTCCCGGTGCCCCCCCGGTACCTTGCTCGCACGCCCCCTTGCGGCGCTGGCTGGGCCCGGGCTGGCCGCGGCGCTGGGCGCTGCGGGCGGCGTCGCGCAGGCGGCAGGCGCTGGGGTAGGTGCGCCCGTCGCTGCCGCACACCGGGTAGCGGCTCTTGCAGGCGCACAGGGCGGGCCGGCCGGGCCGCGGGGGGGCGCACTCCAGCCCCGCGCCGCAGCGCGCGCCCGCCCCGCACGTCTCGCCCTCGCCGCGCGCGCAGCGCCAGCAGCAGCCGCAGGCATCCCGCGCGCGCCCCAGCGCGCAGCCCCGCGCCGGCAGCGCCGCGCACCGCGCCGGCAGGCAGGGCCCGCACGTGGCGCCCGGCTCCGCGCCCGCCCGCAGCAGCGGCAGCAGCAGCCCCGCGCCCAGCAGCCGCAGCATGGCGCGGCCGGAGCGGTCTGCGCCCCCGCCCCGCCTCCTGCGCCTCCCGCGGGGGCTGGCTCCCACCGCGCCTTCCCGCCCCGCCCGCTGCAGCCCCGCCGCCCTGGGGCTCCTAGACACAGCCCTTAGCCCGCCGCGCAGTGCGCGGGGCACCGCCCGTAGGACACGTAAGTGCCTGGCGCCCCCAAGGGGCCACCCTGCCACAGCTGCCAGGGCACGTCCCTCATCCCCGCCCTGCCACAGCTGCCAGGGCACGTCCCTCATCCCCGCCCTGCCACAGCTGCCAGGGCGTGTCCCTCATCCCCGCCCTGCCACAGCCGCCAGGGCACGTCCCTCATCCCCACCCTGCCACAGCTGCCAGGGCACGTCCCTCATCCCCACCCTGCCACAGCCGCCAGGGCACGTCCCTCATCCCCGCCCTGCCACAGCCGCCAGGGCGCGTCCCTCATCCCCGCCCTGCCACAGCTGCCAGAGCACGTCCCTCATCCCCGCCCTGCCACAGCTGCCAGGGCACGTCCCTCATCCCCACCCTGCCACAGCTGCCAGGGCGTGTCCCTCATCCCCGCCCTGCCACAGCTGCCAGGGCACGTCCCTCATCCCCGCCCTGCCACAGCCGCCAGGGCGCGTCCCTCATCCCCGCCCTGCCACAGCTGCCAGGGCGTGTCCCTCATCCCCACCCTGCCACAGCCGCCAGGGCACGTCCCTCATCCCCGCCCTGCCACAGCCGCCAGGGCGCGTCCCTCATCCCCGCCCTGCCACAGCCGCCAGGGCGTGTCCCTCATCCCCACCCTGCCACAGCCGCCAGGGCACGTCCCTCATCCCCGCCCTGCCACAGCCGCCAGGGCGCGTCCCTCATCCCCGCCCTGCCACAGCCGCCAGGGCGTGTCCCTCATCCCCACCCTGCCACAGCCGCCAGGGCACGTCCCTCATCCCCGCCCTGCCACAGCCGCCAGGGCACGTCCCTCATCCCCGCCCTGCCACAGCTGCCAGGGCACGTCCCTCATCCCCGCCCTGCCACAGCTGCCAGGGCACGTCCCTCATCCCCGCCCTGCCACAGCTGCCAGGGCACGTCCCTCATCCCCGCCCTGCCACAGCTGCCAGGGCACGTCCCTCATCCCCGCCCTGCCACAGCTGCCAGGGCACGTCCCTCATCCCCGCCCTGCCACAGCTGCCAGGGCGCGTCCCTCATCCCCGCCCTGCCACAGCTGCTAGGGCATGTCCCTCATCCCCGCCCTGCCACAGCCGCCAGGGCGCGTCCCTCATCCCCGCCCTGCCACAGCTGCCAGAGCACGTCCCTCATCCCCACCCTGCCACAGCTGCCAGGGCGCGTCCCTCATCCCCGCCCTGCCACAGCCGCCAGGGCACGTCCCTCATCCCCGCCCTGCCACAGCCGCCAGGGCGCGTCCCTCATCCCCGCCCTGCCACAGCTGCCAGGGCACGTCCCTCATCCCCGCCCTGCCACAGCCGCCAGGGCACGTCCCTCATCCCCGCCCTGCCACAGCTGCCAGGGCACGTCCCTCATCCCCGCCCTGCCACAGCTGCCAGGGCACGTCCCTCATCCCCGCCCTGCCACAGCTGCCAGGGCGCGTCCCTCATCCCCGCCCTGCCACAGCTGCTAGGGCATGTCCCTCATCCCCGCCCTGCCACAGCCGCCAGGGCGCGTCCCTCATCCCCGCCCTGCCACAGCTGCCAGAGCACGTCCCTCATCCCCACCCTGCCACAGCTGCCAGGGCGCGTCCCTCATCCCCGCCCTGCCACAGCCGCCAGGGCACGTCCCTCATCCCCGCCCTGCCACAGCCGCCAGGGCGCGTCCCTCATCCCCGCCCTGCCACAGCCGCCAGGGCGTGTCCCTCATCCCCACCCTGCCACAGCTGCCAGGGCAGGTCCCTCATCCCCGCCCTGCCACAGCTGCCAGGGCAGGTCCCTCATCCCCGCCCTGCCACAGCTGCCAGGGCGTGTCCCTCATCCCCACCCTGCCACAGCCGCCAGGGCACGTCCCTCATCCCCGCCCTGCCACAGCCGCCAGGGCACGTCCCTCATCCCCGCCCTGCCACAGCTGCCAGGGCACGTCCCTCATCCCCGCCCTGCCACAGCTGCCAGGGCGTGTCCCTCATCCCCACCCTGCCACAGCTGCCAGGGCACGTCCCTCATCCCCGCCCTGCCACAGCTGCCAGGGCGTGTCCCTCATCCCCACCCTGCCACAGCTGCCAGGGCGTGTCCCTCATCCCCGCCCTGCCACAGCTGCCAGGGCACGTCCCTCATCCCCACCCTGCCACAGCCGCCAGGGCACGTCCCTCATCCCCACCCTGCCACAGCCGCCAGGGCACGTCCCTCATCCCCACCCTGCCACAGCTGCCAGGGCACGTCCCTCATCCCCGCCCTGCCACAGCTGCCAGGGCACGTCCCTCATCCCCGCCCTGCCACAGCTGCCAGGGCACGTCCCTCATCCCCGCCCTGCCACAGCTGCCAGGGCGTGTCCCTCATCCCCGCCCTGCCACAGCTGCCAGGGCACGTCCCTCATCCCCGCCCTGCCACAGCTGCCAGGGCGTGTCCCTCATCCCCACCCTGCCACAGCTGCCAGGGCACGTCCCTCATCCCCGCCCTGCCACAGCTGCCAGGGCGTGTCCCTCATCCCCGCCCTGCCACAGCTGCCAGGGCACGTCCCTCATCCCCGCCCTGCCACAGCTGCCAGGGCATGTCCCTCATCCCCGCCCTGCCACAGCTGCCAGGGCACGTCCCTCATCCCCGCCCTGCCACAGCTGCCAGGGCGTGTCCCTCATCCCCGCCCTGCCACAGCTGCCAGGGCATGTCCCTCATCCCCGCCCTGCCACAGCTGCCAGGGCACGTCCCTCATCCCCGCCCTGCCACAGCTGCCAGGGCAGGTCCCTCATCCCCGCCCTGCCACAGCTGCCAGGGCATGTCCCTCATCCCCGCCCTGCCACAGCTGCCAGGGCATGTCCCTCATCCCCGCCCTGCCACAGCTGCCAGGGCAGGTCCCTCATCCCCGCCCTGCCACAGCTGCCAGGGCACGTCCCTCATCCCCGCCCTGCCACAGCTGCCAGGGCACGTCCCTCATCCCCGCCCTGCCACAGCTGCCAGGGCACGTCCCTCATCCCCGCCCTGCCACAGCTGCCAGGGCGTGTCCCTCATCCCCGCCCTGCCACAGCTGCCAGGGCACGCCCCTCATCCCCGCCCTGCCACAGCTGCCAGGGCACGTCCCTCATCCCCGCCCTGCCACAGCTGCCAGGGCATGTCCCTCATCCCCGCCCTGCCACAGCTGCCAGGGCAGGTCCCTCATCCCCGCCCTGCCACAGCTGCCAGGGCACGTCCCTCATCCCCGCCCTGCCACAGCTGCCAGGGCATGTCCCTCATCCCCGCCCTGCCACAGCTGCTAGGGCATTCCCCTCATCCCCGCCCTGCCACAGCTGCCAGGGCACGTCCCTCATCCCCGCCCTGCCACAGCTGCCAGGGCATGTCCCTCATCCCCGCCCTGCCACAGCTGCCAGGGCAGGTCCCTCATCCCCGCCCTGCCACAGCTGCCAGGGCACGTCCCTCATCCCCGCCCTGCCACAGCTGCCAGGGCATGTCCCTCATCCCCGCCCTGCCACAGCTGCTAGGGCATTCCCCTCATCCCCGCCCTGCCACAGCTGCCAGGGCACGTCCCTCATCCCCACCCTGCCACAGCTGCCAGGGCATGTCCCTCATCCCCACCCTGCCACAGCTGCCAGGGCATGTCCCTCATCCCCACCCTGCCACAGCTGCCAGGGCAGGTCCCTCATCCCCACCCTGCCACAGCTGCTAGGGCATGCCCCTCATCCCCACCCTGCCACAGCTGCTAGGGCATGTCCCTCATCCCCACCCTGCCACAGCTGCCAGGGCATGTCCCTCATCCCCACCCTGCCACAGCTGCCAGGGCATTCCCCTCATCCCCACCCTGCCACAGCTGCCAGGGCACGTCCCTCATCCCCATCCTGCCACAGCTGCTAGGGCACGTCCCTCATCCCCACCCTGCCACAGCTGCCAGGGCATGTCCCTCATCCCCACCCTGCCACAGCTGCTAGGGCATGTCCCTCATCCCCACCCTGCCACAGCTGCTAGGGCATGTCCCTCATCCCCACCCTGCCACAGCTGCTAGGGCACGTCCCTCATCCCCACCCTGCCACAGCTGCCAGGGCACGTCCCTCATCCCCACCCTGCCACAGCTGCCAGGGCATGTCCCTCATCCCCACCCTGCCACAGCTGCCAGGGCATTCCCCTCATCCCCACCCTGCCACAGCTGCCAGGGCATGTCCCTCATCCCCACCCTGCCACAGCTGCTAGGGCATGTCCCTCATCCCCACCCTGCCACAGCTGCTAGGGCATGTCCCTCATCCCCACCCTGCCACAGCTGCTAGGGCATGTCCCTCATCCCCACCCTGCCACAGCTGCTAGGGCATGTCCCTCATCCCCACCCTGCCACAGCTGCCAGGGCACGTCCCTCATCCCCGCCCTGCCACAGCTGCCAGGGCACGTCCCTCATCCCCGCCCTGCCACAGCTGCCAGGGCATTCCCCTCATCCCCACCCTGCCACAGCTGCTAGGGCATGTCCCTCATCCCCACCCTGCCACAGCTGCTAGGGCACGTCCCTCATCCCCGCCCTGCCACAGCTGCCAGGGCATTCCCCTCATCCCCACCCTGCCACAGCTGCCAGGGCATGTCCCTCATCCCCGCCCTGCCACAGCTGCCAGGGCACGTCCCTCATCCCCGCCCTGCCACAGCTGCCAGGGCATTCCCCTCATCCCCACCCTGCCACAGCTGCTAGGGCATGTCCCTCATCCCCACCCTGCCACAGCTGCCAGGGCATTCCCCTCATCCCCACCCTGCCACAGCTGCTAGGGCACGTCCCTCATCCCCACCCTGCCACAGCTGCCAGGGCATTCCCCTCATCCCCACCCTGCCACAGCTGCCAGGGCATGTCCCTCATCCCCACCCTGCCACAGCTGCTAGGGCATGTCCCTCATCCCCACCCTGCCACAGCTGCTAGGGCATTCCCCTCATCCCCACCCTGCCACAGCTGCTAGGGCATGTCCCTCATCCCCACCCTGCCACAGCTGCCAGGGCATTCCCCTCATCCCCACCCTGCCACAGCTGCCAGGGCGTGTCCCTCATCCCCGCCCTGCCACAGCTGCCAGGGCGTGTCCCTCATCCCCGCCCTGCCACAGCTGCTAGGGCATGTTCCTCATCCCCACCCTGCCACAGCTGCTAGGGCATTCCCCTCATCCCCACCCTGCCACAGCTGCTAGGGCATGTCCCTCATCCCCACCCTGCCACAGCTGCCAGGGCATTCCCCTCATCCCCACCCTGCCACAGCTGCCAGGGCATGTCCCTCATCCCCGCCCTGCCACAGCTGCTAGGGCACGCCCCTCATCCCCGCCCTGCCACAGCTGCTAGGGCACGCCCCTCATCCCCGCCCTGCCACAGCTGCTAGGGCATTCCCCTCATCCCCACCCTGCCACAGCTGCTAGGGCACGCCCCTCATCCCCGCCCTGCCACAGCTGCTAGGGCATGTCCCTCATCCCCGCCCTGCCACAGCTGCTAGGGCGTGCCCCTCATCCCCGCCCTGCCACAGCTGCTAGGGCATGTCCCTCATCCCCACCCTGCCACAGCTGCTAGGGCGTGCCCCTCATCCCCGCCCTGCCACAGCTGCTAGGGCGTGTCCCTCATCCCCACCCTGGCTGCTCGGACGAGTGGGCAGCCTGGCCGGTCGCGCTGCCCCAGCATGCCATGGGCAAAGCGGCTGCACAGCCCTCCCAGGTGTGCTCCTCTATACTCGCCATTCCCCTCCCTTTGCACAGGACAGCTAATCACTGAAGAAGCAGGGAAAGATCATTGACAAATTGGATCTAGAGCTGTTGCTCCCTGTTTCACCTTGCTTTCTAAAATTACTGTTTTAAAATACGGTAACAGTGTAGAAGAGAAAAGATTCCCTGCAAGACAGTGTCTTTGCTGCCTTCTGCATCCTAGGTGTTTGAGGATGGGTGGGGAGGAAACAAGGACTTGTAATAAACATCTTTACTGAACACTTGGATATGCTGGTAAAGAAGCACATAATCCAAATAAGTGTTCAGAGTCTCACGGAAACACAGACATGGAAAAGTTCTGTTCCTGGGGCCAGCTCAAGATTGTTATCGGAGTATATTTTCCATTACGTCCTCTAGTCTGGTTTTAAATGTCTCAAGTAATGTGGCTTCCACTATTTCCCTGAAGAGATTATTCCAGTCTGGTAGCACAAGCCAGGTCCTGAGGTTTCCTTACTTAACCTTATCATGTGGTTTTCTTTTTCCTGCTCCATGAGCCCCATCCTGCAGACAGGAATAGCGGTGCCATTGATTTTGGAGGGTGTGAGATCAAGCACCATGGGCATAAACACAGAGGGTGTCATTTAGCATTAGATAACAGTCACTGATATTTATGTCCCCCTTCTGCCATATCTAACATGGCTGAGTTGTGTACTTCAGTTGTGCTGAATTGTGCTTGGGGGATTTAGGATGGTCACAAAAGTTGCAACCACACATTTTCACAGGTAGCCTCAAATAAATTATGAAAAAATCTTAATTTACTCACCTGCCATTACTACTAACTGTGAGAACATCCTTTGCATGTGGCTTTCATATAATTATACTCATATAATCTGTCCTGCAATGAACATCTGGGCATTGTATCATTCCAAGTCATAAAAACAAGTCCAGTTACAATAATGTGCTCACTTGGTTAAAAAAGGAAAGTTTTGGGCTTGAAAGTCAGTATGCTAAAGTTCATGTGCTGGGCTAATGTAAAATGTAGGTGGTATGCCTTGTTTGCCAACCTACTTCCCTCTTCACTTTCCTGACCATGGTTTTCCTAAACGTACCATCTTTCAGCACAACTCACCAAACACATGTTTAAAAGTATTTCCTCAGGCTTGTTCATCAGCCTACATACCTTGTTTGTTCCCATGTGTATGTATTATGTGTGGCAATATTTCTGAATTGGAGTGTGTCTAGCTAAATTGACTCCTTGGAGCAGGGACCATAGCCCAGTACCTGAAAAGTATGTGTGCACCTAGCTCTGATTGATCTCTGTAGGAGTTAGGGACTGAGGGGTCTTTGGGAATTTGAACCCATATCATTTTCTATGCTCTGGATAATGTTGAGCACATTCTCAAGGTTGATTGCTGGTCTTTGTTCACAGGGACCTGGGTGGGATGTGGGAAGTTTCCCAGACTCAACAATTAGATTTGGAAAGGTGGATCTTCCCATGCATACTGCTGTTGATAGTGTGGGAGTTTCACAGCAAGGATCCATTTCTGCTATGTTTTTTCTCCTCTGCCTCTGACCTCTGATCCGACTTGGAAAGATGCAGATGCAAAGCAGGGAGCAGAGGCTGTCTAAGGAAAAATGCTTAAGGAGTGAGTAGGGCTTTTGGTATGAGACTCTCCTGCTCTTATGCTGTTGGTAGTACAGGGAGAGGATTAGGCTAGGAAAAGGAAGGGGAAAAATGAAACGGAGAAAGGATAGAGGTAGATGAGAAGAAAAGAGAAGATAGCAGTGGAAGTAGGGGGAGAGAGAGAAATGGGTAGGAAGAGGGAGTATGAGAAAAATCAAGCAAACTGAAAACACAAAGACAGCCCCTAAGGTACGACCCTCAAAGGTCATGTGTCTAACTCTCAGATTTCAACTTTTGTTGAAGATCAGTTGAGCTTTAGGTGAAAGAGATCATGAAATGATGGGGCTCGTGATTCTGTATGAGGGAAAACAGTGGAATAAAACTGGCAGGCAGACTTTAGCAAACTCAGAGAATTGGTAGGTAAGATTCTGTGTAAAGCAAGCCTAAGGGAAAGAAAATTCAGGAGAATTAGTGGTTTTTAAAGAAACGTTATTAAGGGTACAAGAGCAAACTGTTGTAATGCTTGGGGAAAGAGAGGAAATACGGTTAAAGACCACCCTGGCTTAGCCAGGAGATCTTCACTTACCTGAAATTCAAGAAAGAGTTATACAAAAAATGGAAACTATATCAAATTACTGCTATATATATATATATATATATATATATATATATATATATATATATTACTGCTATAATTAACATAATATATTAACAAAAAATCAACACAGGCATCTAGGGGCAAAATTAGAAAGGCTAAGACACAAAATGAGATTAATCTAACTAGGCACATAAAGGGGAACAAGAAAACATTCTACAAATTCATTAAAAACAAAAGGAAGATCCAGGACAATATAATCTTGTTATTCAGTGAGAAGGGAAAGACAATAGCAGAAATGGCTGTAATTGTAAAATGGCTTTTTATTTTAGGAGTGATCAGATAACAAACATAGTGAACATCAGTGTAAAGGGGGAAGAATCTGTGGCTAAAATAGGGAACGAGCAAGTTCAGAATTATGAAGACAAGTTAGATGTCTTCAAGTTGGCAGGGCCTGATGAAATATACCCTAGAAAACTTAGGAACTGGCTGAAGATATCGCTTGTCCACTAGCTATTATTTTTGACAACTCATGAAAGACAGGTGAGATCCAAAGAGAACTGAAAAAGGGAAAATGTAGTACCTGTCTATAAAAAGAGGAATAATGACAATCTAGAGAATTAGAGATCAGTCATCTTAACTTTGGTATCTGGAAAGATAATGGCGTAAATAATCAATCAGTTTGCAAACACCTATGATAATAAGGTGGTAAATAACAACCAACATGGATTTGTCAAGAACAAATCATGTCAAACCAACCTAGTACCCTTCTTGGACATGGTAACAAGCCTTGCTAATAGGGGAGAAAGCAAGAAATGTGACATATCTCAGCTGTAGTAAGATTCACATGCCACCAATCCTCTCTCACAGTGGTCTGTTCTGGGTCCAGTTTTGTTCATTATCTTTATAAATAATTTAGATAACAGCATAAAGAGTAAATTTATGAAGTTTGCAGATGATACCAAACTGGGATGGGTTGCAAATGCTTTGGTGGACAGGATTACACCACAAAATGATATTGACACGCTACAGAAATGATCAGAAATAAATAGGATGAAATTCAACAAGGACAAATGCAAAGTGTTACACTTAGAAGGAATAATCAATAGCAGAGATACAAAATGGGAAATGACTGTCTAGCATGAATTACAGCAGAAAAGGCCCTGGGGTTTAAATTGGACCACAAACTAAACATGAGTCAACAATGTAATACTGTTGGGGGAAAAAAAGGGATCATTCTAGGATGTGTTAGCAGGAGTATTGTAAGCAAGATGTGAGAAGTAATTCTTTGGGAAAAGATGTGCACAATTTGGAAACAGTTCAGACGAGAGCAACAGAAATGATGGAAGGTCTAGAAAACATGACCTTCAAGGAAAGATTGAAAAAATGGAGTTTGTTTAGTCTAGAGAAGAGAAAACTGAGTGGAGACTTGATAACAGTCTCTCAGTACATAAAAAGTTGTTAAAAAAAGGAGGGTGCTAAATTATTCTTATCCGCTACAAAAAGAACAAGAAGTAATGGACATACATGCATCGGACCTCCTTTGGGTGTTCCATCAATCGCATCCTGACAAGCTGGGTCCAAGAGCACTTGGGAACCCTCCTCAAGGCAGAAGGGGTGATACCCGATAATAAGTCTTTCCTGAATTTGATCCTGATTATGCTACATGCAGCGATGATCATTCCTGCATTAGGGTCCAGCCAATCTACGTGTCAGGAGCTAGTAATTCTCAGGGCAGGTATCTAACCCTCAGTGGGCAAACAGCAGGTCAGTCAATGTAATTTCATGGCTTGGGATGCTCCCTTGCCCGATGGCCATGACAGACTCCCCAGGTCTCAGCCGTGGTCCAGTCTTGCTCTTGCTCCAGCCTGATCCTTAGTCCTATCCTTTCTTTGTTCTGAACCTCTCTTCAGTCCTGACTCTGACCTTTTGACCAGTTCATGGCTGGCCTGCTTGCCACCACATGGACCAAAAAGCCAGACTACCATGGCTCTGACCACTAGGCCTGCTCCTCTGCGTCTTGGTAGCTGACACTGTGAATCACTGTGATGCCAAAGAACTGCCTCCCTTCTCTCATACAGGTTATTGTGGCTTTCAGCGGGAATAATCTGCATAGAAGCTCCATTGCCAATGAGTGGGTAAGTACACACTAATGCTGTTGCAGCAATATGTGGGCCTGCTTAGAAGACTTTTCTGCCTGCGTCAGGCTCTGACCCATAATCAGCCATTTGATTTCTTAAGATCCATATTAAAATCACTTTGCACAGTGCACCTTTCCCTCCCCCGACAGTTCCATGCCAATATTCAAGCTTCCCTCTCACGGTTTATCATACTTTTACATTTCCTCAGCTGGGACATAATTTCTCCTTACACTCTTTGTGTAGCAAGCCATCGTATATTTAATCAGTCAGCAATGGCTTACTAAACTGAATCCCGGTAACAGGAATTTCATGTTGGTGCAACACAGTAATTCAAACAACATGTTTCTGTTTGTATTTGGGGGGGAACATGATACAGATCTGAGCTTAGACACAGGGAATGACATCAATAGGCTTCCTGTTTTCCCTTCCTTCTAAAAGTCCCTTTATTTTCATACTAAATAGGATGCAAGTACACTTCCGTCCTGACAGCGCTGTACTCCCATACTGACAATATACCAGAGGATGGTTTTGGGTAGAAGGACCCCTAGCGTCTTGTCAGATTTCCTTGTTTGAGCTGGTGATTCTAGTTTCCTGTTTCTCTTAGTAAACTGTATCTAGAACATACTTCCAAACCAATTGAATTTGGTAGTCAGTGTAAAATGCTATTTATAGTATATTTTGATCAGCACACTACCAAAATATATATTATACTTTGCATGCCTCCTGGGCACGTCACTTTCAAACCAAACGTTTTACAGGTGGCTGCTGCCTCATTTTCTGGATGCTTAACTTGAGGCATGTGGGTATAGTAGGAAAAGGCCTGAAAGAAAGGCCCATGTATCGGAGGCCTGGCATGAGGCCTAAGGCCTGGTCTAAAGTGGTAAACACTTTCCCGATATGAAGCAAAATCAGGCTGTGAGCAAGACAGGCTCTGCTCATGGAATTTGGCAAGCACAGGGCTGCTCCTGCAGAAACACATATTCCTAAGAGGGGGTAGGCACAGAGTGCGCACAGAGACACATTCCAGAAGGCTGGTACCAGAATACCTCGATACCAGCGCATTTCCCACATGTAGCAGAAACACACTGACCCCTCCTAAATAAGGTGTAGTCGTCAGCATGATGAATAGAAATATTTTGATCAAACCAATATGTACAAGGCCGGCACAGCTAGGAATGTTAGATGGCATATACCTGAATAGTTGTGTAACTGCATCAGATTTTAGTGGCTACACGACTATCTGATAGTCCCCGGAGGTGGGACCGGCAGCCAGTGCACCTGCCACCCTGCGCTACTGCCTTTCTATCAGAGGCAGCAGTGTGGGGTGGCAAGCAGGAGCTGGTCTGCGAGGGGAGCTAGTTGTGTTTGGCTTCAGATTTCACTCTATGAATTCTCAAGCAGCTCCAGCATGTATGCAGAGGTGAACTGTAGCTAATATTCATGGGTTAAAAAAAGGGAGATAAATTACGTGTCAGCTCATACAGAGGAAGCACAAAAAAGGCGTTTGTCCTGCCGAAAGAGATTGACAATTATCTCATTAAAGCATTTCCAAGAAATTGATTTAGCTGTTACGAAGAAAGTCTTAATAATGAACATCTGGTGTTGTTTTCAATTAAATATCCTGACACTAAACTCTGAGTACAAAAGTTGCTTTCAAATTTGTAATGTTATTTTTTAGAAACTGGTAAATGCAAACAAAAATGTCACTAATTTAAATTCCTTTTCCCCTTTTGCTGCTGTTTTTACTTATTCTCATAAGCTACGTCTACACTACACTGGAGTATTCCGAAATAGCTATCCCGTATATTCACTGCAAGCCCGTTTTTTCGGGTTCGCTATTCTGATGTCTCTGTAAACCTCATTCCACGAGGATTAAGGGATGTTTTGGAATAGCAGGTACCGTGCCACATTATGAAATAAGCTATTTCGAAATAAGAGAAATAAAATACGTAGTGACTGTTGGAAGTTTTTTGATGTAGCACATCTAGAGATAGAAATATGATTACTACAACATTTATTCTTTTCTCTTTGTACTACTGATACTTCATTTTCGTGTTATGTTTTAATTAAATAAATTTAATATATTTTATGTTTTGCTAGGTTTTAAAACAACAGCAGTGCCCTTAATTGATACTCTTTTACCACTGTTTGAAATGGGTGAGTTGGTTTAAACATATACTGAAGATCCCTTATTTCTTTTTGCATTTAAAATTCTGTACAATGAAGACAAAAATATTATGCTCTGTATTTCTTAGTCTGTTTTGAGGAGAAAAGTGATTTATCTAACAGCTGACTAATTACACATCACCCCCTAACTGAATTCTAAACTGTTAGTGTTACTCCTTCCAAAATATATGCATCTGTGTATACAGATGTATGAAACAAGGACTAGAAGTATTGTTTGTCTAGGCGAGTGGCTATTTAGATGATGACTTGAAGCTGCTTCCTGTTTATGAGGTAATAATATCTGTGTCCATCTTGTTTTCTAAATAAGACCAAGATGTTTATTTAGCCCAGTTATTTGTAAATTAACAGGAACACTGTGAAGCATCAGTATGGTTAAGGGCAAGATTCTGCCACTGTTTGATGAAGGCTCTGGCCCTAAATATTAGAGTGAATTAAAATGATAGCTTTAGGGGGCGACTCAGGCCAAGCTGCTATTGATTTCATTGGGAGTTTAGCAAGAATAAGAATTGCAGAATAGGGCCCAGAAAAAGGAAAGATTAAATAATGAAAGGCAACGCTAAATTGGCTCTTCTTGTTATAAGGCAGGGGTGTCCAAACTTTTTTCAAAGAGGGCCAGATTTGATAAAGTGAACATGCGTGAGGGCCGACCATTTTGCCTGACATTCTTTGAACCATTAAAATTAAATGCAAATTAACTATTTTATGCAAAGTTTATTGCAAACGGCATACTTTTCATTCCGTCACATGGATGACAAATCTAAACAGGTGTTAAATCACTCTGCCTTTCATATCTGAAGGCCAGATGAAAAAAAAATCCAGGAAGATGAAATATATGTCAGGAACATTGTAAAGTACATTACATATTATTGGTAATAAAGGTTGTCTGTCAACTTTTAAGTTCAAAAAATATGAACAGGAACATAACACCAAGTATACATGTTGTGTCCAAATATATTTATAACTGATTTAGACCAACTGACATTAACTGAGATTTTACAATGTATTCATCTCAATACATATGGATTCGTTGGGGGCCATAAAAGATAGATATTGCCAAATTACCTGTGGGGCCGTATTAAACCGGAACACGGGCCGCAATTGGCTCGCGGGCCGGACTTTGGACATGCCTGTTATAAGGAATATGGATGGAAAGTTTGTGAATAGCAGTGAATCAGAACAAAGTGCTACCGCAAACAGCCATTTACTTGAGAGTCAATAACCGCATAGCGTCCCTGAGATCTGCTTTTCAGAACAGTAAGAGGTATCAGTTGAGATGACTTACTAATAGGCTTATCAAAATTAAAATTGCTCCCAGCAGGGGGTGAACTATTACGATGCGTTTTCTGTAGGCGAGAGACTTTTCTGACAAGTTGAAAAGTGATCTCAAGATACAAAAAGCAATTATTCCAAAGACCTCAAACCTGTGTCATGTAGTAGCTGTGGCAAATAATGCCACTGGGAGAGAGATCAATTTATTTTTCTAACTATGAAATTACCCTATGCCTACTAAATGGAGTAGCCTGGTTTTGAAATATACAAGACAGTTTCATTATTTCCATTTCAGAACCATAGAGAAACGTGTAATGTGGGTCGCCTTTATTTGTTGATTGTAAAGAATGTCATTCTAGCAAAAAGACCCAGACTGACAGCTCTTGTTTCTTTGTGAAGGTTCCTGCATTATGGCTTTTAAACTAGCAAGCAAGATTGATACTTTAAACAAATTGCTAACTCCTGTTTTACTTTGCATGTATGTATTTCTTCCTGCTGTTATTATTAATGCTGCAGTAGCATCCACACAGCTCAGCTTGGGAGGTGCTATATGAACGCATATTGAGAAACAGTTCCTGTTTAAATGCAATTGTAGCTAATATGCATCTGCTCTCAGGGTGGTACAGAGGGGCAGAGCAGCACTGCGGAGATGATGCTGCGGGGAACTGGCTTTTAAGCTGGCTCCCCCCAGCATTGGCTCCTGTTCCCACCCCCCACAGCCTCTCATAGAGCAAGGTGGGCGAGGAAGCGAGTAGTCGATACTCCACTCGACTACTCACTATCATCCCTACTTGGAACCTGACCTATTTTGATGCGTCTCTCTCAGGACGGATGTGACATGCAGTTACTCTCAGGCTTGTGAGAGTTGGGAGCAGTTACTATCAGCCAGATTTCCATGACAAGCAAAAGAGGGGCATGGAACATTTCTCCAGAAATGGATGGTTACATATAGCAACTGGACTAATTTCAAAGTCCAGTGATGAGTTTGTGGACTGTATTTGATAGCGCTTTCTACCCATGGAGAACAGGAATATCTGAGTGCACTGTCATATAGCTAAGGACACAGAAAAAGGAGATTGGTGATAATATACTAGGGTTGGGTGGTTTTGCGCTCCTGTGGTAAGATTTACCAAAAAGTAGAGGAAGCAAAAAAGCACTGCAGTATCCTGGTGGGCGTATGCACCTATCTAAAGGCTATGTGTGTCCTATTGTCTTGTAGCAGTGCCTGGGGCCTCTGTTATGCATCCAGCCCCATTGTGCTAGGCTCCATCCCCTCACATAAAGAGATGGTCCCTGCCCCTAGCAGCTTACAATCTACACACAAACCAAGAGACAGCAGGCAGATGAGAGTACATGAAGCAATGAAGGTCATAACAGAAAGCAATGCTAAATGCAGTGTCGTCAGTGCACCTCTCCATTCCACTGACAAGTCTAATCAGAGTTAGGGATGTTATTCAAATTGTTAACTGGATGACTGGAGCAGCCCCGCCTGCGACACGCATGCCTTAGCCTGTAGTTCTGGATGTATTCATTTGACAGCCTTTCAACCACATTTCCAACTCTTTGAAAGTGTTCTTTTCAATTTTAATAAATAAGGGTCTAGACTGTGTCCCAATAAAGGGGGGCTGAGAATAAAATGTTGTAGCCCAGAGGGCTAGCTGAGATTTATGATATTCACTGCCTTGCCTTCATTGTATTCTGCCTTTATTATATTCAGCAATAATGCAAGGAACTTCCAGGCTGGTATTCTGTAGGATAAGAGCTTCAGTGGCTAGAATAAGGCTTGTGACCTATGAATTTTGGCCTAGATAAATGGCCCAATGATAACCTCTAGGTTTAAGAGATCTGGAAACAGAGTGTGAGGGGGAGTTTTGTCCATAATGACGCTGGCTAGTCATTCAAGACTGAACGCTGGTTGGAGAAGATCTTACCTAACCTGATTTTAGTCTTTTCTCTCATCAATCCTCTTACTAAATATCACCCCAAAACTGAAAGCCATTAGCAACTTTGGCACATGAACATACAACATATGGCTGCTTGATATTCTAGAAAGAGCTAAACTCATTTCTGATTATCAAGCCATCTTAAAAAAAAAAAATCCTGCGTCATAAGAATGAGTTGAATTTCCTAGGGTTTATCTACACCTCAGGTGGAATTGTATAAACAGACCAAAATGTAAATCACTCTGAGATGGCTCTCTGGATATTTTTGCTTATGGTGTTTTCACCCAACAGGTATATTAGAATTCTAATAGCATATGACATAGTTCATATGGCTTTTGACCTTTGCATTTGAGAGCAAACTCTTGACAGACCATGGAAACTGTAAAGGGCGTTTAATTCTGAATTCACTAAGGCTGGTGAATCTATCTTCCCGGTCCTCAGCCTGAGAGTGACACAGACTTATTTAAAATTTAAAGATGACCTTCTTCAGGAAAAATATTAAGCTTGTGCCATTTTCTGCTCCTGTTTTCTGTATAAAGATGGCCTGAAAGGATTTCATATTAAAAAAAATATATTTTTGTCTGTCTTTTTTTGCATTGTAAATTCAGGAATTTCTTGCCCCCAGGAAATTCTGTGGTGAATGGAGACTCAGTGAATATAGGACAAGAAACTGAAAATTGAACAAACTGAGAAGAGAAGAGATTCCACTTACACCTCTGAGAAGTCCTCCAGCAAATCTAGGGAAGACCACACCTGACATTTCCAATATTGCTATAGTTAAAAATCAAGCAGAGTACAATGCAAACACCACCACAAATAAACAATTAACTTTCAACACCTTTTTCTATAAAAAAATAACATAACAGGAGACAAATACATTTTTAAAAGAACCTTTGCAGGTGACCTTTAAACAAGCATGATCTGTGATTTTTCCTGGCTGGTTGTACTTCACACTGGTTCTTGACTGGATGGCTGGAGCATTGTTAGTAAGGTGAAGAGATTCTCTCATCACTTGAACCACCCCTAAAATATGAATTTAAGAGCTTCACTTTAGGCAAACATTTTTGAAAATGTTGGCCTGTTTTGTTTGATTTGGAGCTTGCTGTGAGGGGCGGACCTCTTTTAAACAGCTGGCTCTGTATGTTTAACAACAGTGAGAAGAATTTTTTTTAAACCAAATGTTGCTCTCTGTAAATATGGATCATTCCACTGACTCCAGATTTACGCTCATGTAAATACAATGCAAACAAGTAACTGTGCCTGCCAGTACTATAGTTGCAAATACGACTGGATGAGCAAGAGGGTACATTTGTGCACAAACATACCTCTGTGTGCAGTGGCATGCATGAGAACACCTGTTTGCAGGGCACACTCATACTCTGCGCATGCAACTGAAGTACCCGGCATTGAATATTCAAAAGTGCTCATGGGAGCTAGGTGCCCACTTCCCACCGAAAGCTAACAGCACCTAACTCCTTTTTGAAAATTCCATCTTGTTCTGGGTTTTTGACTAATAGGAATGCGTCAGAGCAATAAATGCATGCTGGGTGTTTGCACTGCCGGAATCGCTTTTCCGCAAAACGGCGGACACTAGGAACAGGAAAACAATTGCTGATCTCAGTATGAAATGTTTTCTATCCCTACATTTTACCATTCCTATCTGTCCCAATCAGAACTTTATGACCAAATGTTACCAGATTCTTTCCAATGAAATATTTATGAATTACAACTACCTTCATTGCAGCTACAAATTATATCAAGCTCTTCAACTTTCAGAAAAATACGTGCTGGATGGACATACAAGGCAAATATGTATTCAGACAACTTCTGTCTTTTTAAATATATGTTAGGAAAGATATGGGAATAAATTGCAAATGCTTTTGCAAATCATTGATATCTTTCATTTGCATACTGCTGTCCAGACGCAAGGCTATTGTAGAGCTTCCTCTGCAGTGTGTCCCCTGATGGTTATGATCTTGCATGCAGGCCCCTGGGCATTGCCTAATAAAAAGCCAAGTTCCTGTTTGTTTGCCAGACTCATCATTGCAAAAATCAATATGATATCATGTGAAAATAAAGCATTTGACCTAGTTTCCTTCTTCAGAAAACAGCTTCTTTGTGCTGTCCCTCTTTCATCCTCCGATGATGGACACTTTTAGCTGGGCTGTGCCATACAAAAAGAAGATCCCTTAGGATCAGAATGTGCACAGCTGTGTTTGCTAAAATGTATGTTCAAAGACCTTAAACAGCACATTTGCATCAACCTGATTTTTGTCTCGATTCAGGGCCTGATCCCAAGTCTATTGTAGTCAATGGGAGTCTTTCCATTGATATCAGGAGCTTTGGATCAGTCCCTCAATCACTCCCGTGAACAAGACGACACACTTGTATGGGCTAGAAAAAAGGTGTTCTCTCTCTCTCTCTCTCTCTCGCTCTCTGTCTTTTTAAGTTGATGTTTTCACCATCCTCTCCCAGTTGCAGTGAGAAAAGAGTGCCAGGCCCCTCCACTGAAGCTATGGTGAGACACAGGACAGTGTTTCTCAACGATTCAAAGTCAGAACTTTCCATAACTCACTTCCACTTGCTCCAAAAATAAGTACAAATGAAGTACGGATGATTAGCCCATAAAATACAACGACTGCTACAAGCACTACACTTGTCCTCACAAACTTGGAAGGCTTTGGCCACTTCTAGATTTTTCTGGAGATGTTATTTTCCTTGCTGTAGATTGTAACCACCCCTTTGCAGGCCTCCCGATTGCCTTCCCAGAGCCACAATTAACTACTGTATTATATAAACAATTAAGAACCACTGCAGTAGTGTAAAACTGTGTGTTTGTAGTCTTCCCAGCAATTCATCCATGCTTACACTTCTTTTAGGATTCTGTTTTCATTTTGGGGTCAATAAAGAACGTCTAATGGAGCCATATTGGCCTCTTACTATTCTCTGGGTGTGTCTAGACTACAGGGCTTTGTCGTCAAAAGTGGACTTTTGTCGACAAAACTATACCTGCGTCCACACTGCCTTTGAGTTATGTCGACAAAACTCAGCAGTTTTGTCGACGTATGTCAGGCATGTCCAAAGTCCGGCCCGCGGGCCAATTGCGGCCCGTGTTTCGGTTTAATACGGCCCCACAGGTAATTTGGCAATATCTATCTTTTATGGCCCCCAACGAATCATATGTATTGAGATGAATACATTGTAAAATCTCAGTTGTCAGTTGGTCTAAATCAGTTATAAATATATTTGGACACAACATGTATACTTGGTGTTATGTTCCTGTTCATATTTTTTGAACTTAAAAGTTGACAGACAACCTTTATTACCAATAATATGTAATGTACTTTACAATGTTCCTGACATATATTTCATCTTCCTGGATTTTTTTTTCATCTGGCCTTCAGATATGAAAGGCAGAGTGATTTAACACCTGTTTAGATTTGTCATCCATGTGACGGAATGAAAAGTATGCCGTTTGCAATAAACTTTGCATAAAATAGTTAATTTGCATTTAATTTTAATGGTTCAAAGAATGTCAGGCAAAATGGTCGGCCCTCACGCATGTTCACTTCATCAAATCTGGCCCTCTTTGAAAAAAGTTTGGACACCCCTGACGTATGTAAACCTCATTCTATGAGGAATAACGCCTTTTGTTAACAGAGTTCTGTCGATAGAAGGCATTATTGCATCTACACTGTCCTTTGCGTCCACACTGTTATGTCGACAAAGCGGCTTGCTTTGTTGACAGAACTGGATGTAGTCTAGATGCTCTTTGTCGACAGAAGCTTTGTCGACAGTATCTGTCGACAAAACTTCTGTCGACAAAACCCTGTAGTGTAGACATACCCTCTTTGTCCTTTGCATCAGGATAGCTTGTTGTTTTATCTTTAATATTGACTCCTTTAATCCTGAGAAACAGCCAGCTTTCTTAACTTCCTCCTCTTAGATTTTCCTCCTATGGGACCTTACCTACTAATTCTCTGAGTTTGTTAAAGTCTGCATTTTTAAGACCATTGTCCTTATTCTGTTGCCCTCAATCGTTAGAATCATGCGGTACGTCATTTCATGATCACTTTCACCCTCAGATTCAGAACCAATTCCTGCCTGTTGGTCAGAATCACGTCTAAAATATTTGTCTCCCTGGTTACTGCCTCTGCTTTCTGAAACGCAAAGGTGTCTCCAGTGCATTCCAAGCACTTGTTAGAAATTGTGTTTCTTTTTGTTTTTGTAATGCTTTTCCAATAGATGTCAGGGTAGTTAGATTTCCTCATTACTACTTGGTCTTGTGTTGAATATTTCTGTTGTTTGATGTGGTATCCCCCATCCTCTTCCTGTCTTGGTGATCTTTAGTCAACCCTATCATGACATCATCTCTATTTGTTTTCTGCCAGTGTCTCTCTGAAATGAGAGATCCACTCACTCCTTGGTCATTATAGTGCAATTTTTTAATTTGGTGCATAAGGATGCACTCACTGTGCCTGCTCTGTTGGAATTGGCACACACTGCTAACAAACTAGAACTCGCTCTGCTGGCAGATTTAGCTGTGGACCGTTTGCCTCTGATGTTTTGTAAGTTTAGCCTAGTGAGTTAGTTTCTAAAAGGGATTCCTTAGCATTCTAATCAGAACACATCCTCTCCTGTGGTCAGACGATTGCTTTGACTTATACTTGGCTCCCATCGCCTTTGCATCTGGGCTCCACTGAAGACTTAAGGCAGGAACACAAAGTCATGGTGAGAGGCTGAAGTGCTAAATTAGCTGACTCATAAGGACAAGTGATTATTCCCTTTTATTAATGATTATTCCCCTTTATTCAGCTCTGGTGAGGCCACATCTGGAGTACTGTGTCCAGTTCTGGGCCCCCCACTACAAAAAGGATGTGGACGCATTGGAGAGGGTCCAGCGGAGGGCAACCAAAATGATTAGGGGGCTGGAGATCATGACCTATGAGGAGAGGCTGAGGGATTTGGGTTGTTTAGTTTGCAGAAGAAAAAAGGGGGGGGGGATTTGGTAGCGGCCTTCAACTTCCAGAAGGGAGGTTCCAAACAAGATGGAGAAAGGCTGTTCTCAGTAGTGACAGATGGCAGAACAAGGAGCCAATGGTCTCAAGTTACAATGGGTGAGGTCTAGGTTGGATATTAGGAAAAATGATTTCCCTAGGAGCGTGGTAAAGCACTGGGATGGGTTACTTAGGGGAGGGGGTGGAATCTCCATCCTTAGAGGTTTTTAAGTCTCAGCTTGACAAAGCCCTGGCTGGGATGATTGAGTTGGGATTGGTTCTGCTTTGACAGGGGGCTGGACTTGATGACTCCTGAGGTCTCTTCCAGCCCTAGGATTCTGAGACAAAAAGAAATTAAACCATTTATACAAACCCTGCAAAGTTATATCCCTGAGTTTCCCTGCTCTGAGACATGACTGATGGCCCAGAAGGATGTTTAAGTGGGGATGGTGACCTCCATCAACAACCCAAGTCAATAATTATGAGTAGGAAGCAATTTATAGGCTGCTAAAATGCTTTCTTGGATATGGATTAGGGACAAAACGTATGCAGATCCTGAAGCAAAACCCTGTTGTGAAATTGTCTGGAAACTGATGCTCTTTTCTAGGTGGCAGAGAAGGGATGAAATATAGATGGAACCTAATAGAATCTGAAAAGACAGTCCCACAGAGGTGTTGCCCTTCTGCAATATATAGTATATTTTTAGTGAAGAACATCAAGTCCTTGGAGGCTTTTCTGCATTACAAATATACATGTCTTGGACAAGCAGCTGGGGCTGTCAGGAGTATGTCCGCACCCGGAGATGAGGAGAGGCTTTTCATTTACAAGCCAGCTTAATTAAAATGTGCTTCCTCCTTTCCTTGAGCAGCAATGGAGGAATCATCAATAACCACAGCCTGCAGCAGGCCCCCTGATGAAAACCAAGACGTTTGCTGCACATTGCTCGTTGCTGTGTAGTGGCAATAACAACAGTTTGTTAATCTAAGGAGACTCCGGTTCAAGAAAACTCTGGACAATCGCTGCCCGGTGTACTGTGGGATTACACGCATCACTGTGGCTATCCGTACTCTTGTATACGGGGTTAAACTGATCCGCAAATATGAAGAAATTTTCCCTCTGGGGAAGGTGGCGAGAGAAACAAATGTTTTTGCTGTCTGGAGCACTGAGCAAGGATAATGCTTTATGATCAGGTGCGTTAATGTCCTTGGCTACAGAGCTATTGGAGGGCTTTTGGGACTGTCCTTCATGTCTAGTGTTTATAGCGCCTAGCACAGTGGAAGCTCTCCTGTGGGACTATGGGGTTCAGGCTGTGGCCCCTATGTGCCACTGTAACACAGATTAAAAATAATAAGAGCACCTTTCTGCTTTCCTTGTCCCTAAGGTCTATTTCCAACAGATTGTGTCTGCCTAGATACCTGTACTGGGTCTCAACATCAGAAATACCTATTCAAATCAGGAAGCCCTGTCTTTATTAAATCAGTGAGTGGTTCCAAATTACAGGAGGCCAATCCGGTGCCCATATATGTGCACTGAGATCATTGGGAACTGCCCACATGCATCTGTGGTGAACTCTGGTCGTGACAAGAAATTCCTAGACTTGGACAGGCTCAGGTGGCTCGGTTTGTTTAGGACAATTTGAACGTGTGCAAATACAGAAGAGGATTTTGAATGTAAATGGGTATCACATGGTGAATCCTTGGTGCTGCAAAAATAGATCATCCTGTTGTAGGAATGCATCCTCCACATCCCTCTGGCAGAGCTGAGGACAGATGAAAAGTGCACGACTGGCAGCCTTCGTGGTCTGAAATCCCCTCATGCAAATGAATCACAAGCCGTGTGAACGCAGCACGCGGCTCTGAGCCCTGCCCGCTAGGCTGAGAGCGTAGCTCAGTCTCAACGGCTCATTCACCTCTGCTGTCGTCCCTTGGCACCAGGAGTGTGGTCTTTGGGAGGTGGACATCTGGCCACAGAGCAACACTGATTTTCTGAACCCCTACTGCCTGAAACTCCCATGTCCCTGCCTGAGAGAATCTCTGCTGTTGCTTCAGAGGGGCTTCCTGCCTCCAGCCTGCTTGCTTGCTAAGCTTCAGCCCCTGGTGAGCAGCATTTCCAGTCTGGAAGTCTCAGGAGCCTTTGGAAAGCACTGGGCTTCCAGCGTAAAGGGACAAGGACGTATTTCAATAACGGGATGGCGGGTTTAAAAGAGCAAATCCTGTTCCATAAAATACCAATTCATGGCCCGTTTTAAAAGGTCTAAGGACCACACGTGGATCTGCTGGAGGAACTCTTCACCCTTCTTTGGTTAAAAGGGTCCCACTGCTGGGGATGTATGTGCCCCCTTCTGCAGGCACGGGGTGCATGTGTCCCAGAAGAGGGGTCCACGTGGGCAAAACGTTGCAGAAATCCAGTGACTGTAGGTTAGCAACGGTTCTGTTTTTTCCTGTTCACCTGGCTGCAGGTTGCCCAGGAGGGCTCTGGTAGCAATTTCCCGTTGTCTTTCCAAAACAGGCGTTTTCATTGTTGCACAGTAGATGGCAGCATTTGGCAGTGAAAGCAGGGGCCAGTGAGTCTTCTGGCCGTGTGGAAAGGAGCCCAAAGACTTTCGAAGACGGGCTGCCAATGCCTGGGAAGTTTCATCAGCGTGATGGAGCTAGTTGAGTCTGACCTGCCTTGCCTTTGCAAGGTGGATGTAAAACCCTCCCTCTCCCCACCGCGTATTCTCCAGGCACACGATCTCATGCAATCTCAGATGATGCCGCATGCTAGAAGAGGGCTGTGTCCACGGAAGCTCATGCTCCCATCTACATGTGTTGGCTGTCTCCGAGGTGCTGCAGGACTATTTGTTGTTGGTTCAGTTTTCCAGTTACAGACTGACTCGGCTCCGCCTCTGAAACTGGAAGAGAACTTTACTCTGCAGCCTCATAACGTGCATCTTGGGAGCTGCAGCAGCACAGTGTGGGAGAACACCATGGGCCCTGTGATGGGCCGTTCACTCCACACCAGCACTGGAGAGGCTGATATAGGCTAGAGAGACCGGTTAGCTACAGGCTATACCTGCACGGGAGCTAGGAGGTAGTGAGGCTTAGTTGGGGATGAAGTTCCCCTGTGCAGAAACAGGCAGGGCTTCTGTAAAGCCAGGGAGCTGGCAAGCGAATTAGGAGGCCTGCTGGGAAGATGCCTGCTCTCACACTCCCTGTGACAAGGGGGGAGAGCAGGAGCATGCTACATGCAGCTTAGAAAGCGGGGTAGATGGTAAGTACTAGCAGTAGGCTCTGGAGGAGGAATACAGATGAGTATTGCAATCTCTTTTGAATGTATATTTAATCACAGGGCCCATATACAACATCTCTCACCTGTGGCTCTCAAAGGGCTTCGCAGACAATAGCTAACTGTACCTAGCAAAACCCATCTCTGCCCATTTTGCAGCTAAACAAACTGAGGCACAGGGGCAAATCTTCTGTGGCCGTAGAGGTTCCCTTGGAAGAATTCCTTGTTGGTTAGCTGTACTGTAGCAGCACCTGGAATAGGGGTGTGCTTATCAACTAGTCACTCCCTTCCCCCCTTGCTGCCTTTATCAAAGCAGCAGTGCTGCGTGGAGCCTGGGGTCAGCTGGGGACTTCCCAGGCTCCATGCGGTGCTGCTGTTTTGAACTCCATGGGGAGCACAAGGGGACTGCTTGAGGAATGAATCTAAATTTAACACCCCTAAGCTGGAAGCCCCAGGAGCACGCACCATGCACAAAGCGCTCCTGGCCCCAGACAGCTGACAGTCTGAGGGATGGAACTGATGCTGGTCTTGTGCTGGGGGGGAGGGCGAGACTCGAGCAGGCCTGTCTGGAGGGAAACTGCATGGAGCAATTCTTTGCAGCACCCACTTGGATGACAGCATGTGGGGGAAGGGCAGGGGCATATAGAAACTTCAACTGGTGCAGAGGAAAGAAAGGGGGGGCCAGGTTTACTGATCTGCTCTGATTGTTTTGTGCTGCTCCAGCGACGCCAAGCAGCTATGCGTTCTAAGGCACTGCCCCGCGAGGCTGATATGGGCTGCCAATGGGACAAACAGCCACCGCATGCCAGTGAAACCGATCTGAAAACATGGCATCACTTGTTAGGGACAGAGATAGCGTATGGTGTCTGGACAGGAGACAGGGAGGGTCTTTGCCAGGACAACAGATGATTCTCTTTCCCCCTTAGTTGCTCATTCCTAATTGCCTGAAACAGGTAAAGTTCAACTCTGATTATCCCACCCAACTATCTGAATGTCAGACTAACCAGAGTTCAGAAATATGTATTGAACGTAGCCTGAATCTCTCCTTATCCAAATGGTTCAGAGCTCCCTAAAGTCTTGGGAGCCTCAGAATCGACCAGTACGTGGTCACTCCATTGGCAATTGTTGCATGAGGAAGTCTCAGCTAGGATCAGGCTCTTAAACACTCGTTATGAAATAACGGACCCCAATGGTACTCATGCTATTGAACTTCCGGAGGGTTTGGAATTGTAACAGGAGCGGCGTGAGCAGCATTGTTTGCTTGATTTCTTTTGAATGTAGCTTTGGAATGTAACATTCCTGGGTAGTTGAGCCTTGGGCTGGGATTTTCAAAAGCGCTCATTGTTTATTGAGAGAGACTGAGCTCCTTTTCGAGGTCCCTGACTACATATAAGTATTTACCAAACATGTATGGGAAAGAGGGAAATGGTTCACTCTGCAGGGAGATGGATTCTACCAAAATGTTAAAGAAGTTTTCCTTTCCTTGTAGTTCTGTTCCCAGTCCCTGCAGGGCCACTTTCTAATCTGTCCAATCTTCTGGACTAGTAAGTCCTATCTGGCTCCTCTGTAACAAATCATCTTAATTACATTTTTTTCTTTGACTTTCATTTTCTGAAATTCTAGCAAAGGTTACAAAACAACCATGTGTGCAAATCTGTCCCTGGAAACAGCACGATGTCTCTGCTGCAGGGAGAGGAATGGAAAAGTTAGTTAAAAGGCACAGGAGGAGCTGGCAAATTGATTCAGAACCCTCCCTGGTCTAGGCCCACAGCAATATGAATAAGTCATATCTCCCTACTTTTTCCACACAGGGCGTATGCCTCGCCAATGCCTGTCTTTAATTAGAAAGAGCCACTATGAAAACTCAGGCTACTGACACATGATCTACAGTAGGATAGCTCAGACACAATCGTGCGTGCAAAAAAAAAAAGTGGTAAAAGAACACGAAGGTTGCAAAGTCAATTGCACAAAAGTTAGGAAATGCCAGAATTAACTGTTGTGCAGCCTTCATCCAGCCCAGTTGTGTGGCTATGTTCTGATAGTCTCTAATGACAGCAGCAGGCGTGGAACCTTTCTCTCCACCACACGGCCCTCTGCCACTTGAACTAAAGTCAGTCATCTGCTCATGGACCAGTGCTGAAGAGGGATAGGACCCTGCGACAGCGGGTTTCACAGCTCCTTGCTGCTAGCAGAGGGATGGTGCGGCTCAGGCAACTGTGGGTTCTGTTCCAAGCGGTGGAGGGGAGTGTGCTCTAGTGAGCATAGATCCTCCTATGCACCCTGCCAAATGAGACCTGTCCTCTCCCTGTCCCAGCTCTTTCCTCATCCCTGTCTCTTTTTCTTCACTTGGCCGTTCCCAGTCTCTTCTCCTCAGAGGTCTCTTCCCCGTCACATTGCAGTAGCGGCAGAGTTTTCGTTGCAAAGAGCATGTTGTGTCCTGACGTGGAGAGCTCTGGGATGCTACATAATGCCATTGCATGCAATACGAGGCGTCATTGGGGCTTAACGCTCAGCCGGTGAGTCATGTGCAGACTTACAGCCTCAGGAGGGGCTCAGGGTAGGACGGTTCCTCCGGCAGGCACAACGCCTGCAGAAGCCCCATAGGAATCAAGGCCCGTTGAGAGGCTCCAGCGTGGGCAGCTCCACTGGTTGGTGTGTGTCCTGCTGGAGAAAAGCTTGCCCCAGTTGGTTCCCTTGGCCTTGGGGCAGTGCAGTCATTGTGAGGGATGCCGAGCAGGAAGAGCTCTTTGCACACAGGCTCAGCTCTATAAGGAATGGCACCATGCACGTAGCAGCAGCAGCATGGTTGGTGTGGAGCAGTGCAGCTGTAGAAAAGCTCATGCACGGCCCCTGAAGAACTGGAGTCTTAGCTGTGTGATGGAAGAGGCCCCTTTCCTGTGCTCCCTCTCACACTAGGCTCGTAACAAAGGCCAGGTCTCCATTATGGAAGAAAATCAACTTAAGATATGCAACTCCAGCTATGAGAATAGTGTAGCTGGAGTCAACATACCTTAAATCAACTTTCTGCAAAGTCTCCACTGCAGGAGGTCGATGGGAGTACCAGGGTCGGCGGGGTTGTCGTCAGAAGTTGATTTAGTGGGTCCTTACTAGACTCTCTAAATCGAACCCTGGGAGATTGATTTCCAGAGCATCGATTTCCAGGTAAGCGAAGACCTGGCCAGAGAAAGCACAGTGTAGCTATGGCCGACTTTGTAAAGAACCAGTCAGCCGGAATCTAGCCTTTCACACAGAGCTGCCGAAGAACTGCTAGCTAAGTTCTCTTCTGACTGCAGACACCCACATGTTCAAAAGCAACTAGTGACTTTGGTATCTCTGTTTTTTCTCTTGTGTCTCCTGTCAGACACCCAGAAGATGAAGCATCGCAGTCACTAGTGGCTTTTGGCAGTTTCCGCCAGGGGAGCTTTCTGCTGATGAGGTGCTCGCAAGATAAGACACAGCTTGATATCCAGAGGAGTATTTTTACTAGCAAATCAAGCTGATTTGTCCTGCATTCACTGAGCAAACATGGAACTGCCCAATGCCATGTTCACAGTCACCTTCAAGGTAGGATTCACACTTGAAACGCAGGGTTGGGAGGCAGGAGATCAGTGTCCTACTCCCAGCACTGACACAGACCAATAGAACGACCTTCCACCTCTCCGAGCCTGGTTTCGCCTGCCTCTATTAAACTGGGATAATGCAGCGGTTTGCATTCTTTCCAAGGGGTGCAGGGAGTGCCACTAATTAGCGTTTGTAGAGCAGTTGGAAAGGCTCTCTAGAAGTGCATGGTATTATTATTGATACATTATTCCTTCTGACCCTGCCGCTCCTGCTAGAATGGCCTCTGGATGAAAGAAGAGTGATTTGTGGTGCTTTCATTCATTCACCTTGAGAAAGGATTACCTGTTCAGAATGTTGACTGGTTGCATTTACTGTGCTATTGGTAGAATAGATTACAGACTTTTTAATTAAGCTGTGGGGCCTAGTAGGCCATGTATTGTCTTACTGAGGTTGCATCAGGGTTTTTCTCTCTGTGTATTTGTTAATATGTCTCTCTCTTTCATAAAAATGCCAACAGAGCAAGGGACTGCAGAAAATGTCGCATTAAAGGGGTCACCAAGCAGTGGATCTGGGAGCCTCTGACAGGGGAGAGCCTGCCTTAGCCCCATTGCACCACCACCCAGGAGCCACCTGAGATAAGCAGTGCTCAACTGGGGCCCACATCCTGAACTCCTACCCCTGCCCGAGCACCCCTGCATCCAAACACCGTCCCAGAGCCTGCACCTAGGACCTCCGACATCCCAACGGCCTGCCTCAGGCTCAGCTCAGAGCCCCTCACACTCTAAATCCCTTAACCCAAGACCAGAGCCTGTGCCCCAACCCTCTGCCCCAGCCTGAGGAAAGTGAGTGAGGATGGGCAAGAGAGGAAGGAGGGAGTGAGCAGGGCGGGGCCTCAGAGACGGGGCAGGACGGAGGTGGGGCCAGGGGATTTATACTTGACGTAGATCTGGGAATGCACTTACATTCAAAAAGTGATCTTGTGCTTAAAAAGGCTGGAGACCCCGTCGTACATGGACTCCCCCTTGTTGCTTTGACATGCCCCTGGCGTGTTGGAATCGTCCCAACCCCACATACGGTGGATTGGGATTGGCCGTTGCCAGGGTGCTGGGATGCCCAAGCTGCTGGCCCTGCTTCTCCCTCCACCCCATTGGGTACCAGGGGCCCCTGTGATCATCAGTTCCTTAGCCCCTGACATCACACTTTCTCACACTGCCAGAGTATCAGTTAGCATCGAGCATGTGGCTCTTGGTGGCTCACTAGAGAGCGCAGACTAAACACGGAAACCTACAGTTCATTATGGAGAAGCCTGGGGGGAGGGACAGTCTTTGAAACCAACCCTCAGCTCTCCTTGTCCTGTGCGCCCTGGAATTAGGAGGAGTCCTTTCCGCTCGCTGGTCTGGGCATCGGGCGCAGCATCTTTGTGTCCACAGCCAACTCTTGGTCCTGTGACCAGGGCCGTGGGGAAACGGGTGCTGAGCTGGCTGGGGAAACTCGGGGGACCCTTGGACGGGGGTGACACTGTCCACTGGGATGGAGCAAATTCTGGGGCTCCATGTGAGGACCTCAGCTTTGCACAACCTGATTTCAGGGCTTCTGGCAGGGAATCCCTCCGATTTCTGCCGGCCCTTTGCCAAATGTCTGTCCGCTCTCTGATTCTCTGCTGCTTCCATTGATATCCAACAGATGGCATGAATGTGTAACACATTTCTTCAGTACCTCTGCAGTGGCCATGCTTGTTTCATTTCTTGGCTGTGTTTCCTGCTTAGCCCTGACTGTAAATGGGGGATTGCGATCAGACAGGTAACAGGGCGCTGGCAGGAGGAGAGCACGGTTCCAAGGCATGTCTGATTGCCACTTCATACTTCCTTCTCTTGGCTAGCTAAGTGGGGCACTTCTCCCGCTTCTGAGTGCAAATTAGCAGGGCTGATCTCATGACCCTTGTGCAATGCACAAGCCTTTTATAGTGCGCACAGAAGCCACCTTTGTGGAAGGAGCCAGTGATGCGGGAGCAGGGCGGTGCAATAGAGAGGCGCGTGGAGGAGAAGTGGGCGGGAGGGAGTCACCCTGGTGCTGCCGGAGACCTGAGCAGAACAAGAAGGTCCGGGCAGGCTGAGAAGGAAACCAGGAGGGGAAGAGAGAGGACAAGAGCAAGTTCCTGTGGCTGACCTTGGCACAAGGACAAGATGGAGCCTGACTCCGGGGCATGTCGGTAAATCGCCTGGCCCTGTGCAGACCAGGGAGACGCGAAGCTAGCGAAGCTAGCGCCCCCCCCAGCAGACCAGGGAGACGCGGAGCGGCTTTTCTCAGCAGACACCTCAGCTTGAGAATAAAGGACTGAGGGAAGTGAGGTGTGGGAGAATAAAACTGAGCTCTGGGGAAATGTTTGGCTAGAGTTTCCCCTACAATATGTACCAGTTCTGACTTACATACAAATTCAACTTAAGAACAAACCTACAGTCCCTATCTTGTACGTAACCCGGGGACTGCCTGTACTTGAAAATCGGTATTATGTCCCCTCTCAATCTTCTCTCTTCTAAACGAAAGAAGCCCAATTCCTTCAATCTTCCCTCACAACTCATGTTTGCTAGGTCTTTAATAATTTTTGTTGCTCTTCTCTGCACCTTCTCCAGTTTCTCCACATCTTTCTTGAAATGTGGTGCCCAGAATGGGACACAATACTCCAACCGAGGCCTAATCAGCGCAGAGTAGAGCAGAAGATTGACTTCTTATGTCTTGTTCACAACATTTCTGTTAATGCATTCCTGGAGTGTTTTATTTTGTCTGAATTCTTGTCCCCTGGAATATACTTGACTTCTTGTCCATCGAGCTCTTGGTGCACTAATGTAAGCGGGGTGGGGGAGAAGGAAATAGCTGAGGAATTCGAGTGAGCATGGAGAGATTATTTTACCTTGGTTGTGTATCGTTACTCCGAGGGATGGCAGAGTCCTTGAAGGTCAATGCCAAGGGTGTTCGCTCTCATGTAATGTTTTCATTTAATGTAATCAAGTGCTATGATTGCAGTGCTCAGCTTTTTGGGAGCTCTGATTTCATTGGGGAGAGATGCTATTTTATTATCTCCTCTGGTTGTTTTGTAACCTTTGTGGTTCTGGAAGAACAAGAAAAATCCTGACACTTTCAGCTGGATTGCGGCTGATTGTAATGGGAGAGGGTGAGTCATTTGTACCTGCCATTGCTTGAGAAAGCAGATTGCTGCACTCAGCAGCTGGGACATGCACAGAACACTTGGCTGTGTTTGATGAAGGCTGGTTGCATATCTGGGTGTTTGGGACATAGCTATTACCTTGTGTGTTGGGATGGCCGGCAGAAATGCTACGAGAAATCAACAGGAAATGTGCAGCAAAGAGGATCTGCTTTTCCATGGAACAGCTGTATGTTTCTGTGACATCCTTTCAGTAGTAAATTGAAAAGTAAGCTTTCTGAATTCCTTTGCTCACTGAACAGCTCCCTTGTATTTAGTAAAACTGTAAATGCGGGCCAAGACTTGAGGGTCTTGGTCGTGTTTTGCTACAGGAGCTCCAAGATGCATTTCACCCTTGGTTTCTGCACACTTTGTGGGAATGTTATTGTAGCTCTTTCGGATGGTGTCTGTACAGTGCCTAGCCCAAGGGTGCTCGATGCACAACTGGGAGTCTTAGGTGCAGCCACAATAGAAATAACAATACATTAATACTGCACAAAATCAAACCCAGTACTTTCTCAGTCTAAAGCTCCTGAGGTCGCTTCTCCTCCCCGTCTTTCTTCCCATTCCACAGCATTACGATCAATCAGCCAATGCTTCATCAAAGCATCAGGCCAGTGCTATCTCATCTCGCCAGCCCCTGCTAGCTGGTCCTGTATGTCAATCGTAGCTCTGCTTGATATGCTTAGGGATGCGGCTGAGAAACGCAGGTGCCTGGACACAGCAAGTCATGGGCAGAGATGAGATGAAAAGTGAGTTGTTCCTCCCAGCCACCCCTTTCCTTTCTGAGCAGTCTGTTCTGGTACAGGGCTGTGCTGAACTTCACTCCTCTCTCCCCCTGCCATGCACATTTCTCAGGTCAGGAAGGGACCCAAGTCCATCTGGCTTCCAGCGTCACTGCAGTTTATATGCTGGCAACCTCCCCTTTACAGTAATCTGAAGTAGCAACAGTCCATAAGGCTTGTGAGATAGCAGCTGCCTTTGCCTCAGTTTCCCAACAATATTGATTTACTTGAGCTCTATGGAAGAAAAGTGGTATGGAGCAGCTAGGCACTGTTAGCTTTCTGATCTGCAGAAAGAAGGCTGGAAACACCAGCATTTTCATGAACTATTGTGAGTGTCAGTCCAGAACACAATCAGCAATGTCCATGTGCTGATGCTGTGCTAAGGACTAGAGCCACAGCTGGGATTTGAAAGTCCGTGGGAGCTGGGTGCCTGGCTATTTACAAATCCCAGGCTAAAATACACAAGGCAGAAAATACTGAGTTTGATTCCCCACCCTATGTACCTACCGGGGCTTGGAAGTGTTAGACTTTTATTGGTAAATGTCCCTTTCAGCACACACACAAACCAACAACAAACAATGCCCATCAATAAGAACAGAGAAATTTACAGCCAGAGTAAGAAAAAGGCTGCTTGAGAGCTTAGAATTTGATTTAAGGATATTGACTTTGGATAGCGTGGAGTGATGCTGACTGCTTGTGTTTTTAATTGTTTTTAAAGCTTTAGCTTTTTGAGTCTCAACATTTATTGTCCATTTAATAGTTATTGTCTGACCCCCTCGCTTTGCCTGCCCCCTGTAATTCCATGCAACTGTGAAAACTTAAATAAAGCAAAATCAGGGAGAAAAAGCTTAAAAATAAACCTCCATATCCATCAAAATTATAGAAGAAGAATAGGCTGGGCAAAATTCAACTCTGTAAGTAGCCGTGTTGCATTACTGCTGCATGCCTTGCCATGTAGGTGCACTGTGGTGCATTAGCACTGCTGGGAGAATGCCACATCTTCAGCTATGCTTGAGAAATGCAGTGCTGGTCAGCAGGGGTGTGACACTCTCCATTGCCTTCACCAAACCCTGGGCCAGCTCAGCATGCTGAGCAGCCTTTGGGCTGTGGGGGCAACCCAGCGTTGGTCTGACTAGTGGAGCCCTGGCCGTGCCCTTGTTGTATGATCCGCCCCCTGCGCAGTGACGGCAGTACATGGCAGTGCTACACACTGGAGGATTCCCTTGCACTCAGGTATCCTGCTGTAGACTGGCTCAGAGTCTCCCCATCCCGGTCATATGACCCAAAAGACTCTGTACCAAACCCCTAGGATCCAGCCCCATAAGTTCTGAATGTCTTGAGTTTTGAGCCTACATTTCCAGTTGTACTGTCACATTATTCTGGTAATTTGCTTTTAATTTCCGTAGAGTTAAATGAGCAAGAGCCCCCAAGTGCTGCTCCGCTCCCATTGGTGAGACCCCACTGCTGGCCATGACAAGCCAATCCCTCCTCTCCTAGCAGCCAGGAGCCAACCTGCCATTCTGTTCCAGCTGCAGAAGTGTTCCCAACCTCCATGTTCTCCCAGGGGCACATGAATAAATGCCACGGTGCATACAGGGAACATCTGGATCCCATGTTAGAATCTAACTGCCGTGCGTTCGAATGTGAGGTCTGAATGCACACGGGCACCCTTGTGTTTGCAGTGGGGAATGTGGCTGCAGGAGGGGTGGAAACCAGGAGGGATTATGCTGGAAGACAGGGTGGGTTCCGGGGCGTAGTTGCTAGTGGAGCAGGATACAGGATGGTTCCCCCTGCTGAGGAATGAATTCACCCTTAAAGATTCAACGCCCCCTTCAACTAAGGGGTGAGAAAACAACCCAGGACTCTGACACCACTCCTTTCGCCTTGCCCTGGAGATCCTTCCGTAAAATGGAGTGTCGCCAGCCTGCAGAGCCCTGGTATTTATAAGGAAAAAACCAAAACCCGTTTCAAGCTTTCTTTACACTTCATAAAGAAGCACAAATGAAAGGCAGACACCCAGTCCTTTGCAGATGACCGTAAAACCCCTGCTTTAGGTGAGTTGCCTGTAAAGTATAACAGATATAGAAATCCCTGATCAATACGTTGAAAGCGCAAAATACGTGTTTTCATCTTGATGCAATGCAAAGCAGCTGAATGATTTAAAAAAAAATCTTTTGGAAGAACAAATTCCATCAGCCAACATGTGAAACTTCTGCCCCAAGGAATTGTTTTAGTGGGGGTGGGGGGTACAGATATTAACTGAACAGAGCGCCCTTCTCAGGTTTGAGTGCTGGACAGACCTTATTCCAGCTCTCACGATGTGATTCCAGGAGAGCTCTGTAGAGCTGACAGCTCCTGGCAAAACAATAAAGTAGCTGCAGATCCAGGGACACCCGAAGATGCACGCCTGCATAGCGCAAATCTCCGGAGACAGCAGAGTGCATGTCATGGTGGTGACACACTGGAGAGTACAGACTGCAGGCTGGGTTCATTCGCACTGTAACCCCTTGGCCTGACCTATAGGCAGTAGGGAAACAGTCACTTTTTATCAGATAGTCTTTCAGTTTCTAAATAAATAACTTGGCCACATGGGATCCAAACTGGATTCTTTGGCTGTGTCTGTAGTAGGCTCTCTGTCCCTGTGTAGGTAATACCGTTCTGGGAAAGGACTTCCTGTCTGGATGTAGCAAAGTGCCGCTGGTCTGGCGTATCCCACCACCCTAAGGAGAAAACCCAACAAGCTCTCCTAGTAACAGTTCCGCCCCCCACGTGTGTAACTGCACTGGTGGGTTCTGTTTGTGCAGCTGTGCTGGATGGGGCTCATCACTCCTGCTTCTAGCTCTTTGCGGTTCCAGGGTCAACCCTCTGGTGCCTTGTCAACCTGAGAAGGGTGAAATGGTGAAGGGCCAAGTGGTTGCATGTCGACGATGGCTGGTCCTGCTGCAGCCACAGAGCCGGCTTGTAGGGCAAGATCCTGTTCCTTTAAGGAAGGGTGTGACAGTGGGGCTAAAGAAGAGGGGTTGGGAGGGGCATTCTCAGCTACTAGACCTGAGCGGCAATGCTGTCCTTTCATTCCCACGTTGGCCTGACCACTAGGGTGGCCCTTTCAGAGTGCCGCTTCTCGGTGGCACTGGCTCGGGTAGTGGCTCCCTTTCCTTCCTAGCAGCCCTGAGAAAGCCACCTGTGCGTGGCATGATTGTCGGGCTGCTGTATGTAGCAGAAGCTCGGCCCATCTGCAAAGGGACCTCCCCAGGCCCAGGTTGGGGATGAAGTGCTATTTAAGGGGGCATAGGCCTTGTGAATTGCAACATGCTCCTAACATTTGAAGTCTCTCCTGCCCTTGTCTATTGGCTCGTCGCTCACTGTCCATGCAGCCCGTTATCCGAAGACACTTGGTGCACTGCACCGCCAAGAACCAGGGTGAGGAAGAGCCATGGAATACCCAGAGGAGGGGTCTACAAAAGGGAGCCCCTGAAAGAGATGAAAAGCCCTGACTTGCAAGAGATGCCCCCTCTCCACACAGCCAGTGCCCCATGTATCTGGTCTTGTTCAGGCAGCTGGAGAAAGCAACCGCTGTGTTCTGATTGCGACAGAGCCATTCTCTGCCATGTTCTGGAAAGGCCTTTCCGTGTTAAAATCGCGTGTAACTGTGGGCCGGGCTTGTATGCAACCTCTGTAGGGGGAGATGTGTCCGCGGTGCTAGGACTGGGATGCTGATAGTCATCATACATGTGTGTGGAGAAACAAGGAGCCGTGCAGGACCGGATCCTGCTTTCTGCTAGGCTCTGGCAGTGCTACAAGGGGCCTGCTTGGCAGCAATGCAGGAATAGTTGGAGAGGGCTGTTGGCATTTACTCATCCTTTTGATTTCTGGTTGACTTGTAGCATTTTGTGCTCTTGCCGTAGCATAAAGATATAAAAAACCCCTGACAGTGAATCATTCATTCTTATTATTTTCCGTGTAGCAGAGCAGAAAGTTCTGAATATTCATGAAATTGGCTTCTTGCTGTTTAATAAATAATGTCACTCAATAAGTTCACCGATATATCTTGTTCCTTTCATCCTCTGCACTCCCTGCATTGGCCTATGGGAAGGCGATGGAATGGGAAGCTTATGCTTGTGGTGCAGGTAAAGCTGAGCTGGAACTGAAACCACCTGTCTGAACGTCAGACAGGACCAGAGCCAAACGGCCCCTGGCAAACGGTGCACATGACAATGATTTCGGAGCTTTCCAATGTAGAAATGGATTGTAGGCTGGTGCCAGAGAGCTTCAGTGAAGAATTCAAAACCCTGGATAATAAAACATGCATTTCTTATTAAATATGTGATTAGCCTGTAGAATTTGTGAGTAGCAGCTGGAATGCTCTAATCAAGGGTACACATAGACTTTATAACTACCTGTTGATAACTGGAAGAAGGGTTCTGTGTAGCCTGAAAGCTTGTGTCTCACCCATAGAAGCTGGTCCAATAAAAGACATTACCTCCCCCACTGTCACTCTTTGTTGATAACTGTGACAGGTGAATGCTCTTGTGTATTGCTGAGAACATTCTTATTATGAATCATCGGTCTTGCTGAAAATCTGCTCTGACCTGTATTTGTTATTGCAGATAATGAGTCTCATACTGTCTCTGTGCAAAACAGAGAGCTGTCCTAGGGAGAAGAAATCAATTAACTTTAAAAGGCTCTCCCAAAAGGACACGGTTACCATCTCGCAGGCTGGTTGCATACTGGAATTTACCGTGGTGTTAGCAGTCACAGCATAGCATGCATTGCTTAATTGGTTATGTTGTGGAAAGGCTGGTGCATTCATAAAACCCCTCACCCTTGGCATCACACAAATGCTTTGCAATGAGGCAATACTCATTTGATCTGTGCCAGAATCAAAACAACTTGTGAATCAAAGCTTACTAGCTATGGAGTAGTAGAGAATTTGTAGTATGAGAGTGTATTAAAAACAGCGCTAGCTAGTGACATAAGCCTAGATGGCAAGGGTGTTTAGGCACCTCATGCTTTGGTAGCTAGGTCCTAACTATCTTTAAGGATCTGGGCTGTAACACCCAACAGGCTAATTAATCATTTTGATACCTGAACACACAAGTTCCAAAGAGACTATGAAAGAAGGTTGCACAGTTACAAAGGGTAAGTCTCAGATTCCCTGGAATCTATCTAATGACACACTGAGTTTGAGACAAAAGGCAGACACTTGCTCAGACGGGGACTAGACCTAGTCAGGAATTATTTGACAAAAACTGCTGTCATGTCCCCTTTCAGTCTTCTCTTTTCTAAACTAAACATGCCCAGTTCTTTGTCTTCCTTCATAGGTCATGTTCTCTAGACCTTTAATCTTTTTAGTTGCTTTTCTCTGGAGCTTCTGCAATTTCTCTACATCTTTCTTGAAATGCGGTGCCCAGAACTGGACACAATACTCCAACTGAGGCCTAACCAGCGCAGAGTAGGACAGAAGAATGACTTTGCATGTTTTGCGCACAACACACCTGTTAAGGCATCCCAGAATCATGGTTGCTTTTTTTGAAACAGCATCACACTATCAACTTAGATTTCGCTTGTGGTCCACTATGACCTCTGGATCCCTTTCTGCCGAACTCCTTCCTAGACAGCCACTTCCCATGCTTAGGTGTGAAACTGATTGTTGCTTCCTAATGAAAAGGGTGAGCTCATTAGCGAAGCTTTTCAGGGCATCGGCTTATCATTGATCATCGTTCAGTTTCATATGTGCTGGTCACCATCTCAGGCACACTCTTAAGTTGGCTAAAACTTTAATTCCTGCATCTTTTTCCAGACCTTTGAAAGTGGAGACCTCTGTGCAGATGAAACCAAACACAGTCACACAAGAAGCCTGCCCTGTGCTGTTAGAGACTTGCCTGAAGTGCGTGGTCACTCCGTGACTTCAAAATATGACGTGTCCTTTGTGAAATGCTCCGATGAGCAGTGAAAGAGGGCACCGTGTTGGTGTTTAAAGTGCAGTAACAGGGCGTCTGAGTTAGCACCGTCTGACATGAACAAAAACGTTTCAGAATCGCTGCTGGCTCCGGAACATGTGCACCAGGCACAAGAGGCTCCCCTTTCGAAGGCTTTCTCTACAACCACGATGGCTGGATACTCGGGCCCACATCCTCCAAGCTAATTAGGCCACTAATTCCTATTGTGAGACTGACAAATGTCACTGCTGGCCAGCAGCTGCCAAGGCTCCTGAAATCCCACCAGGAAGCTTGCCCTAGGACCAGGAACTCCAGGGCTTCTAGACTCATGGTTGGTTGAATACTTGGGCTGCCTGGTTCCCAACCAGCTCTACCGGCATCCCTCCTACTTTGCAGTGAGGTCCCAGGCTAATGCACACGAGGGCTGCCAGTCCTGCAGGGCCCTCTTACAACTTCCCCAGGGGCCCAGGAAGAGGGACAAGTGCACCCACAATTCACATGGAAGGACTCATAGAGCAGCGCCGCTCACTGAAGCATTAGAAAGCATGGAATGTGCCCCCCAGAAATCCCAGAACTGCCCTCTTTCACAGCACCAGGGAAGAAGCAATTGCTGGGCTGCGACTTTGCTGTGTGGCTTCCTACCCGTGGACAAGCCAACCTGGGTGCCGCTCTCCCAGGTTAACTCCATTTGGAGCTGGTGCACTGGAAGGTCTAAATCGTGTGTTATCGGAACATGAATTTATTCAACAATCTGCATGCCCGGTCGTGTAGCTAAATTGTGCCAATGGCTATGGCAGCTACACCTGTAAACTGAGTACTTTGGTGTTGTTTGGGGGTTAATTTACTGTGATTGTGCATGCAGCCATGGTAACTGCCTGCGTAACCCGTGCTTTTACTTTTCAGAAAATGTGCCTCTGTGTCCAAAGCAATACCTTAAGAAATGCTTTTTTTAAATAGAAAGAAATAAAGCATTTGACTGTGGTTTTTAAAACCCTAATGATATAAAAGCACAGAAATAACAACACTTGGTGTGAGTTTGGGTGTATGTGTGCATTAATGTGATACAACAGAGCCTTGTGATTAATGGATCATTCAGTTATTGGCCTTGTTTCTTCTCAATCCACTTGAGGCACATACCACTGAGTCAGTAGCATCATATTTCCACAGCATTTGTCTTGTTCAGTCAGTATGAAAAGCAAGCCCCATAGAGATATCTCAAGGAGGCACACCTCTGACCTATGCAGACTGTTGGGAGCCATCCTTCACAATAGAACAAGGCCACCCAAACCTTTATTGTTGGAAGCAGAATGTTCAAGCCGTCATTTACTTCCCAGCCAAACGAAGGGTTAAAAGGCCCTGGTGGCAGACTTGTTTGGTGCATTCTAGAAGTTCCCTACCAGTAGCACTGTGTGTAGCGCCTAAAGCTCAAGAATTGTTAGATCACAACGACGATATGCACACTGAAAGCACAGTAGGTGACACAAGGATTATCATTGCACAGCCTGCATAGAAAAGATTAGCTATCGCTAGGGAAGGTGAACAGGACAGAGCACAGAGGGTGCACTGGCAGGAGGTAGGCTGCCACTAATGGATCGCTTGCAATCCAGTCCATAGCTAGCCCTAATGAAGGATACCACTGGACCATCTTGGCTAAGGTCAGAACAATCAAAAGTTGATGACATTAACAGAACAGCTGTGTGCGTTGCCTTTGATTGGTGTGATGCCATCCTGTGCAGCTGAATAGAAGACCAGGAGGTTGTGGAACAAATGCATACCTCACATCTGCTGGCAGAGCATGAAACAGCTGTTGATTGACCTAAAACCTTTTTTGATGACTTAGTGGAGAAAAAGTGTCAATGAAAACAACAAAGTGAAACTGAAGAACCCATGAAGATCTGGATTTGTTAGTTTCTGGCTCACATTCACCCTTAGTTGGGCAAAATGTTTGCAGCTAGGCCGAGCTGCATGGAAAACCTTGTTTTGTGGGCTTGTTACACACTTGCAATAGAAACCAAGGTTATCAAAATACATTCTATGGGTTAAGAACATTTCTAGCCCACCTGGGCACTATTCTATGCAACTAGGAACCCAGCCTTGAGAAAATTGGACCAAGTTTTGAAAGGGGATTCTTGATTTTGCTTACAACATGAACAATCCACAGTTGTTCATGAACCAGCAGAAATGCTGAATGTTTGGGCTCTTACTTTTAACATTTATATTTGTACCCCGAGCTTCTTACAGTGAATTCTCTTGTTATCCATATGAGGAAAGGGGGTTCTGTGAAGCCCTAGAGTGATGTCAGAGAGCTTTGGGGGTCAGATGAAAAAGGCAGCATATTGAAAGTCAATGCCGAGACTATCATGGTCCTTATGCCCCTGTAGCCCCATCCTCTGACCAATCATAGTCAAGTATGAGTCATTGCTTCTCACCTTAGCCCTGCCCCCTGAGCTTGTGCAGTAAGGTGGGGTGGAGCTTCTGCAATGGCCTTGCCCCAGCTCCACTGCCAGAACATCCAGGAGAGAAACAGGCCCAGAAACCGAACCTCTAACCCAACCCATAAGTCCTGTCCTTGGAGTATGTGTGGTGGGGAGTCTTCCACCTCTGCCCCCTGATTTCATGTGGACGCAGGATGGATCTCTCCCCCTTGATGTAATCCAGGTCCCATCCCATCTCCACCATGGGTGGTGGGATAGACCACGGGTGTGAACAGTCAGCGTGGGAAAGGACACTGCTGTTGAAATGTCTGTGGGTTCGCAGAGTTCCTCACCATTCAGCGCAGAGAACGGCATTTTCAAAAGTTTACCTCCTCGTCGAATTCTGCTCTCATTGAAATCACTGACGTAGACCAACGCCGAAAGTCTGAAAAATCCCAGCCAAATGTAAAGACAGTTCTGTTTTAGCAAATGTATTAGAGTATTGTTCTAAGCAGCACAATATAAATGAACATGCTTCCTGCGACTCTCCCAAAAGAGAAGCATTGCTCCAGTTGCTACAAACAACTTGCAATTCAAACCTTGAGTGAGGCACATTTTGCCTGAGATTGACAGATCTCTCTCATCTCTGTTATGCTTCAGGAGTCCTGCTGATCTTGACAATCTCGCTGCATCCTACCTCTGAGTCCGCAGCTTCTGAGTCTGGTAATTGAAATAAATACAGATAAAATAGTTATTGGCTTTGCTGTTCTTTATGTATTCCACTCCCTGATTCAGCAGGGGGAGCACAGCACAGTAAAGCAAGAGCAGCATAATAAGAACCTAATCAAATGCTACCCTCTTGAAAAATAAACGCAGAAAAACAAATGGGGGGGTGAGGGGAGAGCTGCAATTTAAAAACAGATTAAGAAAGAAGAGAAGGGTCTAAACCTGGAGACAGAGTGAAAGGATAAAACTGTGGACCCAACAGCTGACAGATAATGTGATATTTAAAAAATAGCGCAGCTTTTCCTGAACCTGTTATTCCTTCCATGCCAGTTAGCATCCAACTCAGAGACTGCGGCGTTTTCCTGATCTCTGAGATGCAGATTAACCGTGCCATGTGGGATAGGTCTCCCAGGGCACAAGCAGCGATCATTTTGCAACCCAGGACGGAAATCTTTGGAGTGTACAGTCGACCCTTTGTCGACGGACTCCAGACTCTCCCAGGGTCTGTCAGTAGATGGTTATGCTCCTCTGCCCCGTATAGCTCCAGCATCTCCCATGAACATAGGACTGGGGGACCCCCCTCACCCTGGGGGACCTCCTTGGGGCCATCCCGTCTAATGTCTCCTGTTCTCACAGGCAGACTCGTCAGACAGTCAGTGGAAAGCATGTGTTGCTGCTAAGACAAGACACGTGAGTCCCTTCTTATCGGACCCGATGATTAATGGCAGTGCGGCTCTCCTGGTCAGTGGTGATAATGTCTGATCGGTGCCAGTCTGGTCCCACTTTGTCATTAAAATAATTTCATGGAGCTTGTTAATTTTTGCTCCATGACCTTATATTACAAGTCAGCAGCTTTGGTTGATTATTTGGCTGTTTTCCTTTAATTGGCTGCACAAACTGAATTAAATTTTTATAGATGTAGTGTTCACTGATTACTACACCAGCAGTTGCTATTCCACCGTATATTTTAATTACAGATGAATAATCAGACCCTTTTAGTCCACGAGTAATTTGCAGCATTTAATTTGTTCCTTTGTTTAATTCTATCTAAATAATGTATTCCATTAGCCTCTGCAGGTTGGTGTTGCACCCTCTTTCCATCCTCTTCCTCTGTTCAGTGGAGATGGTTGGTGTCCTGATGCTATTGGCACTAAGGAAACAGAACAGAAGATTGGCCAGCCTGTGTCAGACCATGGTGTACCTTGCCCAGTATGCTGGCACTGACAGTGGCCTATACCAGAGTGTCCAGAATAGGGCAGTTATGGAGCGATCCACCCCCGTCTGCCAGTCCTGGCATGGGGCTGCAATCCTGGCCAGGTTGGCTAATAGACGGACTGATCCAGTTGTACTTTTGGCCATCACAAAATCCCATGGCCTAGCGTTCCAAAGGTTAATTGTGCATTGTGTGAAGAAACACTTCCTCCCCGCCAGCCCTTTCTAAGCTGACAGCCCTACTCTCTGGAGTTCCTGTGCTGGCCTGGGGGGCAGAGAAGACAAGGCCAGAAGTGTGCCCTCCCGGAAGCCCCTCACGGAGATTGCACGGATGGCAATGCACACTCATGGCACAGCAGCAGCTGCACCTCATCTTTGGATGGGAGGAGCAACAGGAAGCTCTTTGGGCCACCAAGAGTGGGATGGTGCAAGGGAGGTATGCCGAATATGCTTACGCAAGTGACCTTTCGGCTCAGGCCTGGCCCTCGTGAGTGGAAGAGGCAATGAAGTTGCCACCAGGTGGCCCAGAGCAAGTCTCTGGGGGCTGCAGAAAGGCAGATGATGGCGCGAGGCTCCCATAAACCATTTCCTAAGCGTGTCAGCATCTGTTCCCTTCTCATCGGAGGAGTGGCGGTGACCGTGCTTAGCATGTCACTTGGCTGGGATGTTTCATTTTTGTGCTGCTCGATTTGCTTCGTTCGCTTTTACGATGGTGCTTGGGCGCAATTAAATGACAATTTAACGTGTACAATAACTCTCTGAAAGTTTTAGTGAGGGCGGGAATGAAGGTGACGGGGTTTATGCAAATTTCCAAGCGCTCTGTTCAGTGCGTGCCTAGCTCAGTGTGCTGTGCACATGCATCGCTTCAGCATTCGCAGCTCATTCTGGCCACACAGCTTCCTGCCTCCAGGCAGTATCCCTCCTCTCTGCGGAGTGGTGTGCTCAGAAGACAAGGAATAAGGGGCTTTAGCCTGGCCATGTTGTATTTATTTGATTTTTAGTATCTTACCTGAAATGTTCATGTCCACTTTGGCATATACCACCGGTGAGCACCCTAAAAGCATGTGCATGCACCCGCCTTTGGAGCTTGCAAGTATTTTAGTTATATGCTGGCATTAAAACTGTTCCTGCTGTGTTTGGGCATGCAGAATGAGGGCATCCACAGAAAGGAAAAGCGACATTGCTGTGGTCCGGTAGATCAATTATTAACATGTTTTGCATTTTCTCACTACTAACACTGGGTATCCACTGAACAAGTAAATAACTAACTAGTTGCTCCAGTCACTCGCTTAATGTTCACTGCGACTGCTGTGAAAAGTAGCTGCTGCGATACATGAAATCACATGATTTTCCTTCAGTCATATATTGGGATTTTTGAAAAGGAAAGGCTAAACAGCTCAGACCCCAAGTTTAACTGGGAATGTTCTTTTTCTATGGACCACTTCTAATTCTTATCAACTGTAATATCACCCTCGTGGCAGTTTGATTTAATTGGCCTTGTGGTAACTGATTTAAGTGAGCACTTTAATTAGGTAATTAGTTTGTTATACAAGCTGCTTTGTAGCTTCCTGAAGAATTGCCAGGAATTTACTTTTGTCTAACTAAGATCAAGGCACTTGCTTTCAGGAGAAAGTAGAATAAAAACCATTGGCCTCAATTCACTAACTCCTTATGCCCATAAGTAACTTTATACCCGTGAGTTGTTTCATGGAGGGGCTACGCACACAGCATACTCAGATATAAAGTGTTTATAGGATCCCTAGAAAGGAGAATTACTATGAAGTAAGCAGAATAATAGCAGAAAAAACCCTAATAACTCTTTATAAAGATGCTTGCCCCAACCTGATCAATATTTATACAACAAAGATTTGTCGGCATCCCTTTGTCTACAAGAGACCGTGGGAATCTCCACTTATGATGTAGATGTTTTGTGATGTCTCGTGACTGAATAGTCCGGGGTTTGATTTAGCAGGACTAGTAAAGACTGGCTAAATCAAACACTAAGGGCATCCCCGTCAGCACTGGTACACAGTCAACAGGAGCATTTCTTCTGTCGGCCTCCCACTGTGGAGACAGTGCCAAGCTTGGTTGAAGGTACGTCTTCTACAAGACTTGTGATCCTATCAAAGAAAGCTATCAGATTGGTTTGACATGAATGGCTCTTTATAAATCCATGCTGGCTGTTACCTATCACCTTATTATCTTCCAGATGTTTGCAGATGGATTCCTTAATTACTTGCCTCATTATTTTCCCTGTCACAGAAGTTAAACTGACTGGTCTGTGGTTTCCTGGGTTGCTCTTATTTCCCTTTTCATAGATAGGCACTATGTCCTTTCCAGTCTTCTGGAATCTCTCCCAACTTCCATGACTTTTCAAAGATCATAGCTAGAGGCTCAGATACCTCCTCCATCAGCTCCTTGAGTATTCTAGGATGCATTTCATCAGGCCCTGGTGATGTGCAGACATCTAACTTTTCTAAGTGATTTTTAACTTGTTTTTTTTTTTAAATTTATCTTCTAAACCTAACCCCTCCCACTAGCATTCCATATGTTAGGCATCCCATCACCATCCATCTTCTTGATGAAAACTGAAACAAGTCATGCAGCACCTCTGCCATTTCCAAGTTTCCTGTTATTGTTTCTTCCTCCTCACTGAACAATGGGCCTGCCCTGTCTACCCTACCTTGGTCTTCCTCTTGCTTCTTATATATTTGTAGAACATCTTCTTGTTACCCTTTATGCCTCTAGCTAGATTTAGCTTTTTGTGCCTTTGCCTTTCTAATCTTGCCCCTGCATACCTGTGTTGTTTGCTTATATTCATTCTTTGTAATTTGACCTTGTTTCCACTTTTTATACGACTCCTTTTTTATTTTTAGAGCATAAAGATCTCCCAGTTGATCCATGGTGATCTCCTGCCATCCTTTTTATTTTTCCTACTCAGTGGAAGAGTTTGCTTTTGGGCCCTTAATAATGTCCCTTTAAAAAACTGCCAACTCTCTTCAGTAGTTTTTCCTCCCAGTCTTGCTTCCTCTAGGACCTTACCCACCAGCTCTCTGACTTTACTAAAATCTGCCTTCCTGAAATCCATTGTCTCTGTTTTGCTGTTCTCCCTTCTACCCTTCCTTAGAATCATGAGCTCTATGATTTCATGGTAGATGAAGGCAAAGTGTAGAATTGGGTGTTTCCAGCACATTGGTGGTGTCTCAGCTCGGATAATTTTACTACAGTCCCTAACAGTTGTTCCTCTTTGCTCTAAAGTAACAGCGCTAACTCGGCGCATTTCAGCCCTCTTAGCTATGAAGGGGAGATGCGCTGCTGCTGATTGGGAGCTGCTGATTGTTGTAATAATTGGGCCTAACATTTTGGGATGCTTGGGAACTTAACTACGAGAGCAGATTACGCTGTTTTTATCAATGACTGTTGCAATCAGGTAAAAGAGAACCAAAGATGGAATTGGTCCAAACAAAAAGACTCATATGTTTAATAAAAGGTTAAAAGGGTGGTTACTGGTGTCTTTGCCATGGTGCTAAGCAGGCTGAGGTCTCTTTGTGCCAACCCCTGAGCCTTGTTTGACACTGTTTAATGTAGGATAGTGACTGGTTATGTTAGTGTCATATGTACCCCATCTAAAACCTCAGATTTAGATCTAAATCCATCCTAAACTACACAGATCCCATTGGAAGGAATTTAAGTGTAAATCTGCCAGCTCCTGCCAGGACGCAGAGCTAGGATCCTGAGATGCTGCTGCTACCTGTGGCTGCCAGGCTGAGTAGCACCCCGTAGTTGTCAGGGTTTCTTTGATTGCCAGGTAAAGGTGACCTCTGAAAAGACAAGGTGAGGTTGGAGTCAGATCACTGCTGGCAAATCCTACCCAGAAAGGAGTGGCTTTGACTGCAGAAAAGACACTGATTTCAGGAGTTAGTTTCTTGAAGCCGGGCGAGGCTATCGAACATTAGTGCATGAAGAGAACTTTAATGATATTTTATACAGATTTTCCGTCTTCCCAAGCATCCGGCACTAAGCATCCGTATCTAAGGCTCTGGCACTGTTCCGTGTGACTGGTTTATTACACAGACTCATGAGCACAACACCCAACATATCTGTGATGTTTTCATACAGTCCAGCAGTGGCCAATGTCTTTGATGCAGATAAGCTGTTCCTTGGCATTTTTGTGTCATGTCATACACAGTAAGAAAATGGACAACTGGAGCACACTTCTGTCAGCAGCTTTCCTGCTGTAATAGACACATTCAGCTTATTCCTAATGAGCACAACAGTGATTGCCCCAGATTTCCTAATCACATCATCGTCTGGCCTGGATCTCCTCTGTGCCCAGGCCGTGTTTCTCTCCACATGACCAGTCACAAATCTTTAGCTCTAATTCATGATGAATAAATATTTAAAATGGTAGAATTACGTTGTGTTCAATTTTTAATACACACAAGATGCTTCTCAGTCTGTGTTCGTCGCCTTCTTTCAAGATGAGCCAGCTTGGCTGGAATTTAACGTAGTAATTAGAGCTGGTTGAATGCAGCGATGACAGTGTTCAGAAATACTCACTCCCCGTCTCAACAGCTGTTCAGGTCATCCATTTTTATGGCCCTCATTATCCCCTATTCACAACTGGGACAATTTCCCCAGCCTGCCTCCCACCTCTCCCCCACTGCCACATACGTGTTTTGGGGCTGGCTCTTCTTAAAATAAACACCCTAATATCTTGCAAGCAAAAGTGTTTTGTGCATGAATAAGAGCAGTCATCATTTCTTATATATTAGAGCAGTGGCTCTCTGCCTTTCCAGACTCCTGTACCCCTTTCAGGAGTCTGATTTTTGTCTCACATACTCCGGACATTTCATCTGACCTATAAACTGCTTGCTTACAAAATCAGACATAAGCATACAAAAGTGTCCCTGCACACCGTTACTGAAAGATGACTGACTTTCTCATTTTTGCCACAAAATTGTAACATACATCAACTGAAATATAAATATTGCACTTACATTGCAGAGTTTATAGCTCAGTATAAACAATTTCTATATGAAATGTTAGTTTCTGCTGCCTACACTAGTCCTTTTTATGTAGCCTGATGTAAAGCTAGGTAAGTGTCTAGTGGAGTTGATGTATCTCCTGGAAGACCTTTGTGTACTCTTGGCTGGGAACCACTGCGAAGGGACTGTGTGTTTGTACAAGGGAGCCACCAGAACACAATGATAATTAGTAGTGTTCTTTTATTTAAATACTGTTAGGCTAGATAGGGAAAACTAAGGGCTAAGGGATACATTTATGAAGGGGACTTAGGTGTCTAGCTGCCACTTTAGGTCCCTACGGCTAACCTTTAGGCACTGCTGGCATTCTCCACCCAGCTTTCCTGCAAGGCACGAGTCAGTAGGTGTGCTCAGAAGCCATGTAAGATTAGGACCACCACAAAACAAAGGAAGACTAGGTGTAGGGTGGGTGCCTTCCACTCAATAACCCCTGGCTAGTGCACTCTCCCAGGATGTGGGAGAGCAGGGGTTCAAATCCCTATCCTGCCTGCAGTGGAGCAGGGAACCCTTGGCTACTCCCCATGGTACTCTGGGGGTAGAGTTCTCTTGCTCTCCCCAGTTGAGGTTGCTTCATTCTGGCCTTGTTAGGCACCTTAACTTCCTCTGAGGAGCTGAACTTAGGCCACATCCTCTCCTGGTCTTTCCTCCCAGTTGGCATTGGTAGCCTTCCGCTCAGTGTGCTGGCTTTTAAGCATTCCTTTTCGAAGCCCCTATCTCTTCTGACACGTTGCCTAGAGAGTTTGGGTGTGCAATCTGGAGTGGTGAATGCCACCTAAAAATTAGCGATTGCAACATTCAGTGACGAATCACACACCATAAATAGTAAAGAGTGAACAGCCGAACTCAGTGAACCACCCATAGGCTAAATTGTACACATTTATGTATCATGTGCTCATACTGGTGCCTATCTGCGTAGTATCTGAGTGCACAAACCATTGGGACAGCTACAGATGAGAAGAGCATTTGCAAAAGTCAGTTCTGTTTGCAGAGGCTGGATTCTCTGCCCATGTAAAGTGGTGGGCGTCATTAAAATCAAGCCAGCCATGCCAGTCTACACCAGCCAAGGGTCTGGCCCAATATTCCTTGGCTAATCCATTTCTAATGAATATGTTGACCAGCTCTAGTGGTAACAGAGCATTTAAATAATAATAGACCTTAATTCATATTAATTAATGTTAATATCCTCCTCTGACTGAAGAGAGTAGCGTAGGGAATTCCACAGTAGCTGAAGAGGAATGATATTAAAGCTAGAGATTTAAATTGTTTATTATTTTGTGCATAAAGAGAGAGGCATAAAACTGGCTCAATTTCAGAACTAAATAAATCCACAAAAGGACCATCTTTAGAGAGGGCAGGTAAAGAGTTTTGCAAACATGAGTCAGCTAGGAAGGGGAGAATGCAAACGTCACAAAGAATGATTTAGAGACTTCCCGGAGAATGTAAATTCCTCTTTGTAATAATTGTCGTATACTGTTCAGTTGCACTCCTTTAATATTCCACTTCAGTAGCAGAATAACTTGCTGCCCCTGCCGCTGCCCCTCAGGGTGTGCCCGGCCGTGGGCCAGGAACCAGGCGCTGCCTGCTGGCCATTTTGTCTCTAAATGACAGCGTGGCAAGTGAGTGGCCAATGCCCTGAGATGCAGATGTGGATGTTGAACTAGGACCTATCACCAAAGCAGAAGTAGAGAGGGCAGTTAATTGGTTAGAGGGTGGAAAGGTACCAGGACTGGATAACATTCCAATGGAGGTTTTTAAGGCAGACTTGCAGAACACCGACATCTTGATAGGACAAAAGATATGGAAAGAAGAAAAAATTCCAAAAGAGTGGAAAAAGGGCCACATAGTGAAGCTGTCGAAGAAAACAGGAGGGGACTCAATTTCTGTGTATACCAAGCAAGGTGTTTACCTCTGTTATTCTAGAAGCAGTAGATTCAAGGCAGGGTTCAGACAGGAGAAATCATATATAGAGCAAACGACAGCCTTATATGTCACAGAACTGTCAATCAAACGGCAGACACCGCTTGATATGACTTGTCTAGAGTTCCAGAATCCATGGTTTCAGAGGCTAGAACAGCTTTGTGGAAGCGGCTGCATCACACTGGAATCTCTCAGTAATTTATTAACATCTTTCAGAACGTCTGTGAAAGTCTCACATGCTAAATGATACATAACAGTGAGCTGACTAAGCCAGTCACTGCGGGTGTCAGATCAGGCCATTGCCAGGATCTTTTACTGGGAGTAATTTGGAAGGAGAGATCATCGAATGACCAACCGGCAGACAATGAACTTTCACACAGAAGGTAGAGGACCTTGACTTTGCAGATGACACCAACTCACTGTCCCATCCCCAGAGAGAGTATGTCTAGACTGCATCCCTCTGTTGGCAGAGGGGTGCAGATTAGGCAGGTCAACATTGCAAATGAGGCAGGGATTTAAATATCCAGTGCCTAATTTGCATAAAAATGGCCACCGTGTTTTGCCGACTCTGCACTTTGTCAGCAAAAAGCGGCAGTCTAGAGGGGGATCTATTGAGAAATAAAACCTTTTTTGACAGATCCCTTATGCCTCCTGCAAGGAGGTTTACAGGATCTGTCGAAAAAGGCTTTCTTTCTTGACAGAACCCCCTCTAGACTGCTGCTTTTTGCCGACAAAGTGCTGAGTGGCAAAATGCGGTGGCCATTTTTATGCAAATTAGGCACGGGATATTTAAATCCCTGCCTCATTTGCAATGTCGACCTGCCTAATCTGCATCCCTCTGTTGGCAGAGGGATGCAGTCTAGACATACCCAGAGACATGGATGCCAAAAACAAATGTTCCTCTGGTCTATGAGCAGTTAGTAGTCTGGAAAAGCAACACCAAGAAAACTAAAGCCATGAGAATCAACACACAGCAATCGCCACCAATCCCACTTTCTGGGACTGACATAGAAAGCCAATATTTCATGTATGTTGGCTGCACTGTGAGCTCAACTTGTGGAACAAAGACATGAAAGCCAGATGTGTCTTTGTAATGCTGAAGCTGATCTGGAGAAACAGAACTCTTGCCCTCCAAATAAAACATTGAATATTTAAACATTGTTATAAACTTGGTTTTACTGCAGCATGGAAACTTAGAGACTTATTAAGACCTCGCTATCAAAACTTCTGTTTTTTATAAGCATCTGCCCTAGGCAAGTCATCAAATCAGATGGACGAAAGCAATCAGAAATGAAGAGCTCTGGAGCGGGACAAACCAGAAATTGATAAATTAGGAAATTATGCAAGGAAAATGCACGTGTCAAGGACAAGCAGGCAGGACGGACCCAAATACCATCACAAGACAGGCACAGACTGCAACCCACAGGGCAAGGCATAATGAAGCGGACCAAGGATAACATGGAACAGCACAGAAGAAGCAAAACTGAACGCTGTCAGAATGCCATGGGAAGGGCGCTCGGCCTGCTGCTCAGCCCACTGCAGGACTGGGGAGGGGGGGCATATAAATGCTCTAGGGGCCGTACAGCCTCCTTTATGCTCCTCCCAATGCTGCTGCAGAGCATGCTGCTTGGATGCAGCCCCGGATTGGGGCTCGGGTGCTCATTTATGGAAATCCAGTTTGAGGAAGCTGGTTGCAGATTGCGGGCTAGCTCCCTCAACCTTCTGCGCAAGCCCTGCCAACTCTGGCTTGCTTGGGATTTGCTGGTGCTCAGCTCCAGCTGCACCCTTGCCCAGGGAAGGTGGGGAGTGACAGGTGCCCTAGTGAAGACGGGCAAATACCTGAGCCAAAGTGACCCCTGCAGATTTCCACTGTATTCGGTAGCTGGGCCACTTTCCCTTGTTCTTCCAGTACCACTCCATGATATGTCTAGACTACATGTCTCTGTCGCCAGAGGCATGTAAATTAGACTACCCAATATAGTCAATGAAGCGGGGATTTAAATATCCCCAGCTTCATTAAAATAAAAATGGCCGCCGTGCTGTGCCGGCTCAGCTGATTGTCGGCACAGCGTGGCACTCAAGACGCGGATCAGTCAACGGGGAAGCCTTTGTCGACTGCTCCTGTACACGTTGTTTCACGAGGCATAAGGGAGTGGTCGACAAAGGCTTCCCTTGTTGACCGATCCATGTCTGGACTAGCGCAGTGTGCCGACGATCAGCTGATCCGGCACAGCGTGGCGGCCATTTTTATTTTAATGAAGTCGGGGATATTTAAATCCCCGCTTCATTGACTATGTCGGGTAGTCTAATTTACATGCCTCTGGTGACAGAGGCATGCAGTCTAGACATACCCTGAGTGTCCTGTCCAGACCTGGGTGAAAAGCCAGGGTCCGAGTCACTCTTCGGCCCCCATGCCCCACCTCTCACCACATCCATTATTCCTGCAGTGACTGTCCGAAAAGCAGTGGGAATCTGAGGGGAAAGGTAGTTCCTGCTGTTCTATGGATGGGGATGCGAGGGAGGCAAAACCTGTGGATGGACATGAGACAGTGCGGGCACACATGAGCCTCAGTAGAGGCCTGTTTTGTTGTGGGGCCAATTGCCAGATGCCAGCAGTCAGGGGGGACGGGGGAAGGGAGAGCTGGGGCCGGCTGCCTGGAGTTGAGATGTTCCAGGACTTGGCTATGGGCAAGCAAAGGGGACTCCAGATACGTTTGTTTTGGGGTTATGTGTACGTAGCACAGTAAAGGAGCATTAACTAAGTCTGGGCCACAGCTGCAGTGACTGGCTTTTTCTGCATTGATTTTTAAAGAGCTCCCATCTTCCCTTTTTCCATTTGCATGCAGAATAAATTTTGTTATGTGCCTCATGGCATGTGCATATGTGCACCACCATTGGCAACACATGCTGCTGGCTGGGCAGCACCTGATTGTCTCCTGGATGGCTGTCCAAGTGCTCAGCTTGCAGGGAACACTGCTGGACACCCACTCCTGGGGACCAGGCCCATGGAACAAAGGAGCAGCGAGGGGGTGATACAGAGTCAGAGATCAAGATGTATTGAAAAGCAGGAACATTGGGCTTTGCTTGTCAGGCATGCTGAAAGGGTGTGATAGCCCTAGATTTCACTTTTAAAGGAAACCTACATATGTAAGGCAGGCAGGAGCCATTTGGCAATGTTTAGTTTATAAATAAGAACAGCTGCACTTCTGAACTCTGCCAAGACATCCTTTCCTTTTGGCCCATGCCACCCCTTAATCAGTCAAAGTTGAGACACGTGGGCTATTAATGATTTTGAAACATGCGGGGTTTATAAATGTAAGCAAAACCCTGCAGTCTTAGGCCAGGTCTACACTACTGGAGGAAGTCAACCTAAAATATGCAGCTCAAGCTACGAGAATAGCATAGCTGGAGTCAACATACGTTAGCTCGAATTTCTGCAGCATTCCCACTGCAGGAGATTGACAGAAGAAACTCTCCCATCGACTTCCCTTTATTCCCCTACTCCTTGCGACCTGGCTGTGATCAGTGGTTGATTGAGCAAGTCTTTACTACACCCACTAAATCAAACCTCAGGAGATCGCTCGGACAGCCCCTTAGGGAGGTATCTTATCAGTACATTTTATTTCATCTGCCTCTTATAGCTGATCTTCTAGACAAGAACAGCCTACTACTGCTACCAACAAGCAGGATCATTCCTTTAGCTAAGGTATTCTAGGTCTGTGCTGTGGTGGTGAAGATCTCATGGTAAAACCCTGGTCATGGGCTGTGTGAAGCCCTCAGGGATTTACATACACACAGAACTTCTTCTGATTTCACTGGGAGTGTCAAGGGTGCAAGGACTGTGGGATAGTGCCCCAAGGACAGTACGAGTCCCCGATGGCATTACACATTCTGCAGTGCCACTTCAGCTCCTGTCCTGTTGCTTCTCCTAAACAGCATAAACTTTGTATAGCTGACATTTTCTGATTCAACTCCTGATGTAATTGAAATTACTTTATTAAACAAGCTGGAATCATTTCAATTACTCTAGCGCCTGGAGTGCCAGTGGCATACATGATGACTACATGCTGATTAAATTAGAACCAGTGCACCCTTGAAAGACACTCACCATAAAATGCCTTTCTATTTTTTTAATAATTAAAAAAATTCCCTCTAATTCATATTCACAGGCTAGATCCCTTTGGGTGGTATATTAATATTCATAAGACAAACCACATAGCAGAAGATTAAAGTCAAGTCTCTTAATAAAGAAGCAAGAGTAATGATTACAGTAAAACCTCCAGAAATGTCGTTCTCCAGAAGAGCGAGCATTGCCAGTGCACACATATTGCTGCTGGACGAGACAACAATACAGAGAGAGTCCCGTTGTGACTGGAGGCTTAACAGCATCCATCTCTCTCTCTCTCTGTCTCTCTCACATACACATACACACTCACAGGGTTACAAGACAGAGTGCGTGCGCGCGCACATACACAGGGTTTCAGGACACTTGTCAGAGTGTGACAAAGAGGAAGCCCAATTAAAAGGAGTCCCTGATGAGGGACGGAAGTTTTGCCACAAGCGTCGCTAGTACCACACGTACATGGCATTGGATGGCTCTTTGAGACATGACACTGGGCACTTGGACATCTGGAGGTCTTGCAAAGAATCTGATCAAACGAGTGGCTGGCTAAGTGGAGCTGCTTCTCTCAGCAGTGGGAGATCCCCACAGCAAATAGCCAACACAGGTTTGCTCCCTCTGGAGGAAACTGCACTTCCAGTGCTAGAGCCCTGACGTGTGGGTGTGATGCAGTGTCAGTACCTTGCTAGTTGCTGTGGGAAGGGATGGAACAAAGGAAGGGAGTGTTGGGGGAAGGGTCAGTTTCTGGCTGGAATCATGAGGGAGAGACTCCAGAGGGGGGCTGGGAGTCTAAGGGCCCAGGCACCCCATCCCAAGGGGTCTGAGGCATCCTGGTCCAGACTCCTGTAGCCACATCACGTCTGTGCTGGGCTGTGTCCTGGAGAAACAATAAACCCGCTTTATTCCACTGGCTGGTGGAGTCTGTTCTTACTGCTACAAGGCTGCATGATCAGGGGGACCCCGACTGGCTGTCACAGTGGGGTCCTCTCTCCTGTCCTGTTCAGTGTCTGCAGGCAGCCATGAGGCGAACTGGTCCAATGCAGCACTATGCAATGACCCAGGGCTCAGCCTACCCAGCCACATGGCTACACACATGGTGGGCCTGTGTGTGGATGAGATCAGCTCGCAGCGGAAAGACCCCTGGCTGAAGGGGAGCCCAGGCAAGCCAGAGCTGGTGCTGATGGGCAGAGGAAAGCACTTTCAGGAGTTGGCAGCCATGGCTGAAAGCATATACCCATGACCGGTCCACTCAGTCCTTAGCTCAGCAATGCTCCCCAAATCCCACCACGCCATTCTAACATAGCTTTAAAACCAGTCTGCTCCGGGACAAGAAACACTCACACGCTTTAACCCTCCTTGGATGGCTATTCCATAGCATTCTTGCAGGGCAGAGAGAGGGTTGTTTGGGAGGCCTTGCTGACTTCTACATCCTATAAGATTTTGCAGTTGTGTTTAATTTTAACCTTAATTCTGAATTGTCCAGGTTTATAAAACTGACCTTGTCGTTTTAAACCGGAGGTTAGTGATATATATTCTGAATGTAGCATTGTGCCTGCAGTTCCTTTACTACATAATGTGAACACACAAATATTATTGCTGGTGAATTTCTGTCCACTCCTCTGCATTCTAACATACAGATCACTGAACCCAAACACGTTCCTTCTGTTACCTTGCACAAATTTGTATTTTTAGCTAGCAAGACTGAATTTGTTTCCCACCCAGGGAGCTGTTCAGGTCAGTTGGCTTAGTAGCACATCAAAGCACGGGCGTCTCTGATAAAGCTAATTCATTCTTCTTGTTTTTCCTCACTTGGGTCTAATCCTGTACTCATTTAAGTTAATGGCCACGCTCCCATTGACTTCCTCAGGTGCTGGCTTGAGGCTGTAAAGGCTGATCCAACACTCATTAAAGTCAGCTGGAGCTGGATCAAGCTTCTTGTCCCTTTCTTGCAAAGTAATAGTAAAATCTAGGAAAAGTACTAAAAAAGGCAAGAATACACTAGTAGTGCATGATCATTTTAGAGTTACGTTGTATGGGCTGCACCTGATCATCTGATAATGTACCGCAGAAGACCCTTTGGTACTGAAAGTGAGTTTGACACTAGATCTCTTTCCTGGTGCAAAGGTACAAACAGCTTTGCTCTGTGAAAGGGCAGTTCATTGGGATGTAGGAAGTCGGATGCCAATCTTTACAAAAGGGTGAATCCTGATGCCAGCTGTCCAGTGGCTCTAGTTGTCGTTCCTATGACATAGTTCGGTGGGCTGCAATGAGAAGGCGAATGTCAAGACCTGGTTATTTCTAGCAAAATGTTTAGCTAATTATCACATCATGGGGTGCATTCAAGGCCAGGGAGGGGTTGTGTCACCACCTGCCCAGCCACCAGCTATGCCTCACAAAGTTTTAATGCCGTTCCTCCCAGCTTGGCCTCAAGCAGGTCACACCCCAAGCGTCTTTGTAGAGCTGCAGCCCTGTTCCAGCAGTTTTGACCCTAGCAGTGTGCCAGCGACACACAGGCCATGCTCCGGTTTCCACCAGTCGCGGTTATGGCTTGCAGGGTGATCCCAGTACACTTCCAATCCCATATTTTGCCCCCACTGTCAGCAGGCTTGGCTGGTTCCTGTTGTCTTAGGTGCTTGAGCAAGTAAGAGCGAGGAAGAGAGAACACTGGGGGTGTTTGAACCCCTCCCTGGCACAGCTCAGTCACCCTTTGAAATACGTTCGTCTGCGGGTTACCTCCAGCACCGTGGTGTCCAGCCAGTTCTGAAGCAGTAGCCACTATAGTGACAGCCACTATAGCAAACTAGTCACACTCAACTGGCCAAGTAGCCTCACTGTTCAAGCCAAATAGCCACATGTGGTTAGTGGCTAGTGTGTTGGGCACCACGGCCCTAGAGAAATGTCCTCCCTGCTGTGAGGATGGAGACATGGAGTCTCCTGCTTGAGACAGGTTCTATGTTATTTGCTACAATGCTTCCAGCACCCTGCTTGCCAGAGAGTGACTGCCTGACTGGTGGTTGCCCATCACCCACTCAGCTAGAGCCATCAGCTGTCCTTTGTGTGAGAGGAACAGGTTTCGCCACTCTCACAACTTGTCTGGTAAACACCTCAATCCTCCCTTCAGAGAGACTGTTGCTATGTACATTACACCAGGGTATTACTGACCAGCAAGTTATTAGTTTGCAAATGATGCCGCACAAGGCATAATTTACATAAAGGTTATTTCAGAGGTGTCTGGGAGTGAATACAGGGGTACATTTGGTCACACTAATTTAAACCGAGCAAGGATCAGTACTAGTTCCACCCTTGTCAAGGAAAAGAATGGTACTGTTGATGTCAGACTAACAACACCTGGGTTTATGTAAATGCTTTTATCTCACTTTTTACTCTACAGGAATCCTGTTATCTGACAATGTCTGTGGTATTTCTTCTAGTAATTTGGTATGCCAATTAAACAAGGACATTTACTGGCTTACACATAAGGCTTGGTGTCCATCTCCTGTATTCGAGGTAAACTGTCCATTTAAATTAAAGCATCAGCAGAAAATTCTCTATGGTTCTCCCAACTCAGCGTGGGAGGAATGGCATTCTTGCTAAAGGAAAGTGTGGTGGCTCTTTAAAATACTACTGTCTTCAAAGATCATTGTGCCCTGAAACTTTACTTTGAGCTATGTCTTATTGAACAAGATGAATTGCAGGAGGGTAAAAACATTTCTTTTAATACTATAGAATATGTGCAACAGGAATTAAATTTGGTTAATTTAATCTGTCACAACAAATGCCAATTTTTCAAAAACCTCATCTCAGAGTTATTTCAATTTTTCTTTTTATATCCATTTCCATTTTGTCTTTGGCCTTAATCCTTTAATACTTTCTTCTTATCTTTACCTGTTTGTTAGAATCCTTAATGTTCACCAGAGCCCTCTTCAGTCAGATTCTGTACTTGTCAAGGAACAGTAAATAAGCATAGTATTACAGATTAGATAAAAAGGTTATTAAAGTCACATCAATGCAATCCATATTAATACTTGAACTGCTGTCGAGAGTTCATACCATTATAGCTTGGAGAAATATGAAATGTCTTAATCCCTCCCGTGTGGAATAGTAAGAAAGATGTTACATTTTGACTTTTATGCCTGAAGCTTGTGCATAAAATTCATTCTCCACAAGGACACACTGAGGACCATTCACACAAAGGAAAAAAATACCTAAAATGCATCTTGAGTTTCAATGGGATTTTTATCTATTTCCCTGGGGCTTTGCTGTATGGATTGATTTTGTTGTTGCTGTTGTTCTTAAATCAGTTGAGATTTGTGTCTACAAAACTATTTTTAAAGAACTCAGAATCAGGAAAGGTGAACTTATTGTAGGTTCAGAGGAAATACTATATTCATAAACCAGGAGCACTTTATAGCCAGTGTTGAAAAATCCCCATATCCTCAACTTATCTGAATGTTTTTTTACAAAGTATTGTATTTCTAGCATAGTATTTAATGCTAGAAATCTTTACGACTTTATGACTCCTACTAAGGCATCTTATGTTCATTACTGTCTCCATAAAAGCTAGTGATTTGGTAGAAGCAATGAGCTGTCATGGGATATGTGGAATATTATGTTCGGATGGGAAAGAAGGCACTGACAAACAGCATAAACTCCTCCATCTTCTTGGCTAATTTCAGTCTGGTATCTTACTTTCTGTTTTACATGTCTAGTCACCTGTTAGTCTGGCATTGGATTAATGTCCCTGGATTTACTACTCACGGCTGGGGTGCCGCCTTGTGGCTCATTTTTGGATTAGCTCTCCTGGGGTTTGCTATGCCTTCTTTCAGGCTATGTTTAGACTGCAGACTGCTTTTGGAAGAAGCTTTCCCGGAAGAGATCTTCCAAAAAAACTTCTTCCAGAAGAGAGCATCTACACAGCAAAAGCGCATTGAAAAAGCGATCTGCTTTTTTGAAAGATAGCATCCACACTGAATGGACACTTTCTCGCATGTAAGCTGTGACTGCTGTGGATGGAGTGGCCATCAGGGCACTTGCTTTATCCTCTTTCCTCTTCCTCCGAAAGAACTCCCTCTTCCCCATCCACACACGCTGTTTTGCGAAAGAGCTTTCGCAAAAAGGCTTCTTCCTCGTAGAAAGAGGTTTACCAATGTTGGAAAAACCCCTCTGTTCTTTGATTTTTTTCCAAAAGAATGTGATTGCAGTGTGGACGGAAGGGAAGTTTTTTCGGAAAAATGACCGTTTTTCTGAAAAAAACCCCAACCCTCTGCAGTGTAGACATACCCTGAGTCGCTTGTCCCATGGTCTCTCTCTGTCCCTGACTCTGACCTCTGGCCAGGTCAATATAATGCACCTGTGCATTGAGCTCCTGTTCTGTGACCAGTACTGGGTACTTCATATACTGCGTGTGGGATCATAACATAAGAGGACTCCATGGTTCTAAACTCACCTGACTCTTTATGAAGTGAAATATTGACTGAGGTGCTGCTAGTGTAGCTAGCATTACAGCCATGTGGACACAGACTGACTTCCTGTTGCATTTCACCAGCTCTAAGAAAAATCTGGGAATTCACGGCGAGTTTGTGTACCTGTGAGGAAGTGTTGAGCTTCATGGATCAGCAGACTTAGATTCAATAATGAGAGAGATGGCCATGGTAGTTTGGCCTTGCTGCTAGGCTACCCGAGGGCAGAAGCACAAGGAATGTCATAGGCCAGATTCCATCTGGAGGAAAGAAAGGATGGGGGTCAATACATCATTACTGCAGAATGATTGAAAAGGATGCTGCCATTATGGAGTCAACTAACAACTGAGTCAAACATCTTGTTCTGGGCAGATATCAATGAGAAAAATGGGATCTTTTATGTGCCATTAGTTACAGAACACACTGAGGCCTGGTCTGTACTACACTGTTAGCTCGATGTAAGCTGCTTTGCATCAGCCTAGCTGTAGCTACATCTTCAGAGAAATTTGGCTCCCACCAAAATAAGCGCCTCTCTATGCTGAGTTAGTAATTAGGTCAAGGCAGTGTCGGTGTACACACTGCATTGCAGACCTCGACCATTGCTTTCCCTCTGCAGCGCAACCCGGATGCGGTGCACTGCCAGTGTGAGGCAGGGAGCATGCGCACACACAAGCGATTGAATACAGCTGTATGCTGACGTAAGTTCGGTCAGTGCAGTTGTGTAGCGTAGACATGGCCTGCGTCCGAAGAAGTTTACGAAGCAGGATAAGAGTGGCCTAAAACAAGGTTTCTAACTTTTAATAGCAGTGTCCGGCTGTTACTTGTTTTACGGGGGGCAGGCTGGGGGGCTTTATATGAACAATGTAAACAACAGCTGGTTGTTTTGGAAAATGTGTCGCTTCTCAAGTTTTCTAGTTGCTGGCTTTGCGTTGAAAAACCCTCACCTCTGAGCTAGCCAATCAGAGTACAGTTCATTTTGGAACAGGTGCAAGGCTATGGCGAATCAGATCCTGCATCTGTTTCAACTGGCCAATGGAAATGTTGCCATTGATTTCAATAGGCGCTAGACTGAGCCTGTTATTTGCATAGAAGGTGTAAATGATAAGAAACCAGAGGAGCTTGCAGATATTGCTTTTATTGACCTAAGTGGAAAGAACAAAGAACTTAAACCTGAGGTCATTGCTCAGACCTATTCCATTTCATTTGGTCTTCACTTGGGCAAACCTCCTGGTGACTTCACTGGGAGTCCTGTCCGAACAAGCGCTGAGTAAGGATTGTCTGCCAGCTTGCTAGAATCGTCAGACCATTTCTCAACGAGAGTCCAGATCAATACGTCACGAGCAAGTTGAGAAACAGCCTGTCGGGAAAGTATTCTCCTAAATTAGATTCCTGGTGCTTCTAATTAGCACCACCAGTTGGTTTTCAGAGAAGTGTCTTGGTTTGGGAGCGGCCTGATTTATGTGCCAGATGCCCCCTGTATGCACATTTGTACATCACACTAATATCTCTGGGCTGAGAGGTGTTTCTCTATAACAGGCATCATGATAAAAACTGTTTGTTAAGATCTGTGGTCTAATTTACGGTCTGTGCTAGGCTCTATCGGTGTATAGATATTGTCAAGCTGTTATGCTGGGCATATTATCATTGTTTATTATTTGTACAATGCCCAAGGGCCCCCCATCATGGATTAGAGCCTGAGGGTGCTAGGTTCTGTACAAGCACAGTCCTTGCTCTGCAGGGCTTACAATCTGGCTAGAGATAAATGGTTCACCTAAGGATAACTCCTAGTTCTTCCATAGCGCTTTGCATCATGGATCTCAAAGAGGATCTCTGGGGAGTAAGAATGTCACTTCCTTTAGGCCAATCAATAAGTAAAGAATAAAGAACCCTTTTGGGGGAGACGTGTAGCAAAACCAGGACCAAAGAGGCAAGGGAAGGATTCACAGCTGGTAAATAAATACATGCTGCTTTTGGGAGGCAGAGTCATCCTGCTATGATGAAGCAGGTGAAAAAGAAAAAAACCCACGGAAATCAAAGAATTTTGCATTTAAATTCCTGCTGTGCATCTTACCCGCCAATATTCGTTTTGCTGGGACATTGTGTGTCATTGCAGGAATATCACTAAGTAGGGGAGCTTTTTTCTGAATATTGAACATAAGATTTAAGATGAAAATCAACATCCATGTTCCACAGTCAGAGAGATCTCATGCTATGGGGCTTAAATATGGATTGAAACCTGTTTGCCTTCCCGAGGACAGCATGTACAGAACATGCCGAGCATTCCTTTTGGCTTTCTCCTTCCAGGTCACTCATTGCCAGCCAACTGTCTCTGTGAAGCGCAACCTGAAAAGTAGGCCCTAGACATCTCAACAGGGCTTTCAGATAAGGAGGCTTCCCGTATGAATGGACACACGTCTCATGCTCACACCCAGTCGCTGTTTTGCCTCATGGGAGGCAGGCCACTTCCAACAGCTAATTTTGGAATAAAACCGAAACACTCACGTTTTTATTAAGGAGCACACAACCAAACCAGACCAACCCAAACACAGACCACAAGCCTGATACTGCTCTCAGCTAAACAGCTGCACCTGCCGCTGGAGTCTATCGGAGAAGCGCCCGTGTAGCCTAGAAGAGAATGTGGCTGTATAGAAGTGAAACTAGCAGCCACTGGTCTGAGCTGATACAGGGGTGTGAGAGTTAAATGAGGTTTCTCTGTCAGTGCCCAGACACTGCAGGATATGTGAGTTAAGGGTGCGCTATATATAACAAAACCACCAAAGCATGGTAGGGGGCAGCTACACCCTTTCACCGATGCTGTACCCCAAGACAGACACCTTTAACCGAAACTGCCATGGCCCAGAGACAGAACCACACCATCTTAGCTCTGCCTCAGCCTTCTCACACCCTCTGCCCCCACCTTCCCACTACCACGAGCTCCCCCAGCTATTCTGCAAAGTGCTAGAAAATCACTCTCAAGTGTGTCACACATCCTGGACTGCAGCAAAGCAACAGCAGCTGTGCTGAAGGGAGGTTGTGAAACCCCGGCTATGGGAGGTGTTAAAAAACAGGTTAAGAAAGAGGAGACCAAAAACCCCCTTGAATTGCAGGTGGTGAATTTTGTTGGGGCCTATTGGTAATTGATTAGAACTCAGAAATTAATGAAGCAATTCTCTTTAAACTCTTCCGAAAATTCAGTCTTCACTCAGCTCCTAGGTGCTGACTATCTGGCTGCAGTTCCACTGGTTCTTTATATATCAAATAAGAAGTTTGAACTTCTGTTTTAGGTGCAAAACCGAATGCTGTTTTAACTATGGCAGTACAACAGCACCTTCCCAGTGGCACAGTTGTCACATGAGATGCATCAGAGCAATAGCTCTGAGATCTTCACTGACCTTTCTGTCCATTGAAGCCAGTAGAAATTGAAGGCACTTAACATCTTGTTGGGTCCAACCACACAGCTCACCAATATCCATTTAGATCCAGTTCCTTCTTCAAGACTCCCCTACCCTCTCCTTCAGCAGTTTTGGAGACCCAGCCTGTTTCCCTCTCTTCCTCTTGTCTACAATCCACCTCCTCTACAAACTCCTGCCAGACCGAGATCTTCTATGCAGCATTCCCACTTGCTGTGGTTGCTTTGCTTCTGCAACTAACAGGGATTTCTCATGGAGATGCTGACCCACCTGTAACTGCACACTCTGTGCTATAGTGGAATGCCTTGGAAAGCCTGGCCGTACCCCTAAATAATATGGCGACAACCCTGATGGCTCAAGAACTGGCCTTTTGTTTTTTGAAATGGCAGAATTTCTCAATTGGCCTGTCCCATGAGTAGCAGGGTCAATGATTTGAACGTTGTTTTTGATTGTTGCTTTTGTGAGCGAAGGAATACATTACCAATGCTTTTTCTCTCTGTGCCAGGCTGGGTAATTATGTCGCTCAAAGTGTGATGGAGAGAGCAAAGTATACCCTGCAGGGCACAGCAGCACTGAGAGGGAAACTGAAAGCTCGTTCCCAGATATAACTTGTGAGATGATTTTTTTCTAGCTCATCCGTGCATCCCATGCTACGCGCTGCATGGCAGCAGGGGGCTTTCCTGTGGCTGAGGCAAGTGTGGTTACCTGTGTCAGAGGTGGTTTGAATGACTGAAAAACAGGCCCCAGACATGTGTAAGGAAAACTCATTATGAATGGCCGTTGGTGCATTGTAATAGGTGAGTGTAGGTAATAGTGTTTCATGACTAGCTGCTGGATTATGTCTTCCTTTAATATCCCCACACACTCTTTGAATCCAGTGCAATTGTACACGATGCCGCTGTGAGACACCAGTCCTTTGCAGATGTACATGATGGCAGGCCAGAGGCACCCTCAGAGGCCTTGGCAAATAGCTGAACTTGACAAAGCAAGCCTAACCCAATCACTAATGTCTCCTAATTTGGTCAAAATCTTGGTTCCAGTGAAGTCCATGGCAAATTCCATCCACTTCATTGGAGCCAAGATTTCCTCTCTCAAAACGAGTTTATACGGAGGAGGTCAAAACAAAAAAGGAGAAATCTCTAATTCTATGGCAGAAATTGGCCAAGCAGAAAAGGAAAGAAGAGGACACAGTTCTAGGCTTCTCAAGTCTGTTCAACCCTAGATATCCTGTTGGAGCATGAGGCAAGAAAATCTCATGAGGGCTGGTATAGGTTGAACCTCTCTAGTCCAGCATCTTCTGTTCCAGCAACATCTGAGGTCCGGCATGATTGTAGTTAGCCGGATGTCCACTTAGCATGAGTGTGGTCGAGTTTCCCACAGTCCCATCAAGTTTGTTTGCAGCCTCCAGTCCTGGCTCTCAGGGCTCTGTGCTGTTATTTAGCTCTAATTTACCCCAAGATGTCCTCTAAGAGCCCAGTAAGCAGTGGCAGTGCTGGTAATGCTGCTGGACATAATGACCTGCCATGGTCTGGTGAATTCTCTGGTTTGTCATCAGTCAGGTCCTGAGGGTGCCAGAGTAGAAAGGTTCAACCTGTATAAGAAAATAGTTCCAGGGATGGGGAGTTAGGTCTCATTACCAATCCCATGACTGCTACTGTCTGCACTTTACGGGGCATCTTTGTTACAACCTGAGTTCACAGACATTTCGTCAACAGAAGGAGTCGTGTTCAGGAGGTGGAGTGAGAGAGCAGATTGAGCTGGATGTTAAACCATGCATGTAAGTAAATGTGAATTGAGCCATCACTAAATTCTGGCTAATCTACAAAGAGAGCATTGCCTTTGAGAACCAAGCAAATTAAAAGAACAGATTAAATTATTCATATAGTAGAACTAAATGCTAACTTTGCCTTTAGGAGGAAACATTTATACTTTTGCTTTGCATGTCAGCAAACAACTAATTGTGTCCATAGCTAAGAGGATTAAATGTGCCTGGATCAGAGTTTTCAAAACATGAAAACTCCTGCTCACCCTCTGCTGCCGGATATGGCTATGGAGTGAAAATACAAATCCGTGCTGTTCTAAGCAGTAGATCTGTGAGGGCCGCACTGCTGCAGTGTCAGACACCCGTTGTTGGCTTGCCTTGGATTCAGTAAGTACTCCATCGCAGGGGACGCCTTCCTATGCCTGGCCTGCATATTCAGACCACCTCACAGAGGGGCCTAGTCAAACTGAGAATCAGGTCCAGCGTGTATTGCCCTGGGAGCGCTCAAGGAGGAACTCACAACCTGTTTGTGCTTAAAGGGGGTAGAACTAATTTGATTATCTGCTGTTCCCCCAGCATGGCTCCTCGTTCTTTCCTTCTTGGGGCACGTAAATCACCCCTCTTCCTGCTGTCTTTGGACTCCAGCGTACAGAGTTGTTCCATAAAGCAGGGCATTGAAGCTTGTCTGGCGGCGCACCGCGGGGGCCCACTTACCCCCTGGTCCTGCCTCCCTTTTCCTCTTGGCCCCCGGGCAGGTAGGCGGAAGGGACACTGGGGGGGGGTGCAGCCCCCCCCTCCCAACGCCACCCAGTCCCCGGGGCATGCTGGTTATTCCACCAACCCTTCGACCGTGCTGCCCCTGCCTAGCAGGACTCTGTCCACGGGCCCTTCTAGGGGGCGTGCCCCTCTGGTTCGAGGGTCCCTCCCAGTGTCCCGGATGTGCCGCCACCCTCGCCGCAGCCCTGCAATGTCTCTTCGCCCCTTTCTGTTCTCCCTTTGTGCACAGGCGGGGGAAGGGGAGTGGGTAAGGGGACCTGGGCCCGCCCTCACCTCCGGGCCCCAAGCCAGGGCCTTAGGGGGTCGGCAGACACCGCCCCTTTAAGGCTGGAGCGGGATTCCACTCTGCAAGTCTCCAGCCCCGTGGGACGAGCCTGCCCTGGGTTCCTTCCTACCCCTCCGTCTCTCTCCGACTGTGGTACCTGGGTCTCCGGCGTCTCCAGCCAGGACACCGTCTGCTTCCCCGGGGGGCGCCGCCTCAGCCCGTCGCCCAGCCGCAGGCAGCTCCTCTCCCAGCCGTGGGGTCGAGCCGCTCCCCCCCATAGATGGACCCGCCGGCTCTTCATCAGCCAGGATTTCTGGCTGCTGCATCTGTCCAGTGGCGGGGCGTTTGCGCTCCGTCACAAAGCTACACATCCAGACTGCTCAAGGCTTGCAAATTCATCTGTTGTGACTGGCGTTAGCAGCAGAATATGGAAATCACGTGAAACACAAAGGGTACGTCTACACTACAGGCTTTTGTCGACAGAAGTTTTGTCGACAGATACTGTCGACCAAGCTTCCATCGACAAAGAGAGTCTAGACTACATCCAGTTCTGCCGACAAAGCAAGCCGCTTTGTTGACATGAGAGTGTAGACGCAAAGGTCAGTGTACGTGCAATAACGCCTTCTCTCAACAGTACTCTGTCGACAAAAGGCGTTATTCCTCGTAGAATGAGGTTTACAGCTGTTGACAAAACTGCTGAGTTCTGTTGACGTTATGTCGACAGAACTCAGCGGCAGTGTAGACACAGGTATCATTTTGTTGACAAAAGTCCACTTTTGTCGACAAAACCCTGTAGTCTAGACACACCCAAAAGAGAATGAAGAGAACAGACTCTGGGTGCACTTGCTGGAGAAATCAATGTGTTCGGAGTCAGCTCTGGGCTGTCTTGTATTGAGCACCAGGTGAATCCCCCGGGAACACTCGGCAGTCAGGCTTGGGCAGCTGCGGCGCTGTGCAGAGGGAGAGAATGCTCTGACCTTACCTCAGCTCTGCTCATTCCCATTCTCCAAGTCAGCCAGTGACAAGGAGGGATCGCTACTGCCACCTCCAGGGCGGGGACACGCTGCCCCTCCCAACCCCCGAAGGGATTCCATAGCGCTCTGGTCAGACGTCCCTTCCAGGGACAGTCACCCTTGCGTCTGCCATATTGCCCACTGGTGGCTACCCACTCCCACCCACAGAACTGTTGGTCAACTCTCGGGAGACGGTGATCCTACGCTGACAGATAAATGCCTTCTCTTGCCATATGCTGTGTCCTCACGCGGGGGCTAGGCAGACCAGTGGCTCTCAGCCTCTCCAGGCCACTGCACCTCTTTCAGGTCTTGCATACCCCCAGGTTTCACCTGATTTAAAAACTACTCGCTTGCAAAAATCAGACATAAAAAGACAAGAGTCTCGCACACACACGCGATTACTGAACCACTGCTGACTTCCTCATTTTTACCCTGCAATTCTAACATCAATCAATTGGACTATAAATATTGCACATACATTTGGGTGTATGCTGTACAGAGCAGTATAAACAAGACATTGTCTGTGTGAAATTTTACTTTACACTGCCTTCGCCGGTGCGTTTCATGTAGCCTGTTGTAAAATGGGGAAAATGTCTAGAGGAATTGATGTGCTCCCTGGAAGAGCTCTGTGTCCCCCCGGGGGCGCACATAGCCCAGGTTTAGAACCGCTGGTGTAGACATAGATTTAAGGGGGTTGCCAACTCTGCAGTATGTTACGTGCCTGCCAGGTGCCTTCTGCCCCAGGAGTGGCTGCATTTCAGTGGTGGTTGGGAGTACTGAGGAAATTAGTGAAACATCTTTACTTTAATCATCGGTTTTAACTTAACTGCCCAGTCTGTGGTTTGACTCCCATGAGTTCTAAAAGAGTGACATGTACCTCCTCGCCCTCCCTCCCCAATACCTCACTTCTGTCGAAAAGGTGCTGGGACCAGAATGTCAGCCTAGACCGTCCTCATGCTTTCCAAGCTGGTAATGTAAGTAACAAGCACTGAGGACCACAGCACAGGGCCATAGGTGATAGCAGCAGAGCTAGGGTTGTGCTGTGGTCGAGGAGGCATGCATATGAAAGCTGTGTGATGACTGATCACCTTGGGAGTTGTTACCCTGAAATAGACTTTGGATTGCAGACATGCTTTTAAAGCACTGACAGCCAGTCACCAGGTTCAGACCCTCTTATATTCTTAGTAATCTGACTTACAGCTGCCAAAGCTGTGTGAAGAGTTATAAAGACTCCATGAATATTTGTTCGTTTATATAAAATCAAGGGAACAGGTGGGAATGTCTGCAGAATTTAGGTCCAAGGTGAATCTTGCACGGACATTTGATTTATGATAAGTTCCGACTGTGAAACACGGACATCAGAACTATCAATAATAAAAAAACTACTGTGCTTTGAAGTATGGTTTTATAGAAGGGTTCAGAAAGGATCAGTTATAGACAACGTCACCAACAAAAAAAGTATTGGAGATAACTGGAACTCAGTGCATGCTAGTTAGTGGTCTTATAAAAAGAAGGATTTGATTTGCCGGGCTGCCTTCCCGCCTGGCTCCTAGTACACTTTAACTGCAGAGCCGCAGCGGGAGTGGGTCCCGGGCCCAGCGTGAGCCAGGACTGAGCTGGGCTGCTAGCCAGCCTGCTAAAAAATGTACTGGCAAGGGAATGGGGGAAGGTTTTGCTTATCGATTAATTGGTTAATTAACTACACTATTACATCCCTCCACTGTAGAGCAAGAATGATTTGGAGAACTATTTGGAGAATAATTAAAAAATTGGAAGCAGCTCAGGGACAATTCCTGAGCAGAAAAGAAGCGAAATGAATTGCGACCAACGATTAACTCAGCTCTAATAAATATTGCCATCAAATCTCAGAATAGTCCCTGATTTGCTAATAATGTAGCTGAAAAAATGTATCTTCCTATTACAGCTTAGATGCAGAAAGAACTTCTGGAAAGAGTAACACAGCCATGGGCCACCTAGGCTAGTGAGTGGGCCACACGAGTGGCCTCCCTTCATCTCAGTGGCCACAAGACTGTCGTAAGCAAGATGGTCTCCCGGGACAGGGAGGTTTGACTTCCTGCGCTCGCGTCCCTAGAATGCATGGGGGGTGCTGATGGAACCGGAGCTGCGCTCTGATTGGCTGAAGAGGGAGCACACGGCTCTTGCAGTTAGTGTTGTGTGCAATGAGCATGCACCTCACTTCACCTGCCCTTGCTTTACGTGTGTGTCACTTTTCCTGTGCTGGTAGAAAAAGCCCCACGTGGCCGGAAACTCTGCACATGGGCAAAAGGAAACAAAATACCTTGTGGGCCGCACATGGTGCTCCGACAGGCTGCAAATGTACCTGATCAGAGTAACTCCTTAGATTCTAATCAGTAGCTAGTTTTCATCGTGGGTAAGGGCTGAGCTTTCTGCCACAGGCAGAGCAGACAACACAGTGAACCAAAGCCACTGCCTAGAAGTTTTTCACTCTGTCTTTTTGTGCAATGCTCATTATGCATCCTGCATGCTGGCCGTACAATTTTTGATCGACACAGTAAATTCCGCTCCAGTTACTCCCCTAATTTATTTGCTGTGACATTTAAATGTAAATGGGAGGGGGAAGAGACTGTTATATGTGATGGCCAAAAAAGTCTGTTTGAAAAATGTTGCAAAATCAGTATTCTTTCTGAAGTAGGCAGGAGAGTTAATTTTCAGACATCCTGAAGCTTTCAATAGATAATTCATATTCTTCTAGAGTCTTTCAATTAGCGCTGGCAAAATGAAAAACTGATCAATTTAGATCAAAGATCGTTAATTTCCACGCACCCTCCCTTCTTTGGTCGCATGGAAATGTCCCATCAAACTTAATAAAAAGCGATAGTCTTTCTGCATATTTGCAAGCCATCTTATAAAATGGAAGGGAGGCTTTTCTTCCTGCTCTAGAATTCCATAGGATGGTTTAAAAATAGAGACAGGAGATGAGTTGTACGGAATGTAGTTGTTTGGAATCATTTGCATAGAACACGGCTACGTATTGAATGATGCTGATTTCAACCTTATTAAATTCAGTGGGGTTTTGCCATAAAGGCTCCACTCTCCGTGGCCATCTGGGAGTCCAGATGACCCTCACCAGCACTGACGTAAAGCCAAGGACGTAGATTGACCCCAGGCTACTGAGGCAGCACAAGGACGATTTGTGTTCTGAATAACTTTGGATTCTGATTTCTTCAGCGCAGCAGAGCCCAGTTAATTAGGAACTGGTGCAAGTGATATGCTTGTTCTCTGGCATTTGGTGCGGTAGCAGCACTGCCACCATGGGGCTTGCACTGGGATCAGCTATAGTTAATGCTGCCTGCTTGTCTGCCTTGCATATTATCTGTCCCATGCAGTTTGCTTTGAGTTAAACTCTGTGACTTCAGAAATGAGCAGGTTGCTTGGATAATTCTCCGACTAGTGCTGCACAGCATTCATGGAGTACATTTCCAGGTAACATGCTCTTTGCTTCCTTAAAACAAAGGGGGAAAAAGAAACGTTTGGAGCAAATTCAGCCAGGCCAATAGAAGTAAAAATGAATGGAGTCTGACACAGTCAGCCTTAGAAATAAAGGGGCACATTTGAACAGTGTGGGCAATTAACAAGTGGAACAACCTGCTTCAGGATGTGGTGGTTTCTCCGCCATTTGCAGTCTTTAAATCCAGCCCAGATGTGCTTCTGCAGCTACGCTCTTCCTCACACTGAAGTTAGGAGTGTGATGCAGGAGTCCACAGGCAGGAGGCTGGCAAATAGCCTGGCTTTATGGGCCTGATAACCTCAACGTCCAATTCTATGCAAGGATCTGATAAGGGGCAGGAAACAAAAACACTAGATGCAGGGAACCTTGTGGGAGCAGCATAGCGGCTGCTCTAACCCCTCTGGGTCCTGCTCCCGCTTCCCCTTGCTCACTCCCGTGCGCACACATTTACCTGTGGGGGCCCCCAGTTCTGGCCCCCTTTAGGTAAGAGATTATTGGTGCAGCATCTACCAGTGCTGGCCAGGTTTTCAGAAGGGCTGAGCGCCCAGGAGCTCCCGTGGAGAACAAAGGAGAATCCCCCTCCACTGCTGCCCCCGTTGAGAACCATGGGAGCTGCGTGGGGCCCCGCTGTGTTCTCTGTCCCATGGCTGCTGGGCGCTGGGTGTCAGTTCACTCTTCCCGTGAGATTGCTATTACACTGGGGGACTGTGCACAACCAGTTATATCCAAATACAATGGCCATTCCCCGAGCACATCCCCTCATTCCCAGAGGCCTAGATAACTGTAGTGAACGTCAGAACGGCCAGGCGGGTCAGACCAAAGGCCCATCCAGCCCAGGGTCCTGTCTGCCCACAGTGGCCAGTGCCAGGTGCCCCAGAGAGAATGAACAGAGCAGGGAATCAGCAAGTGATCCCTCCCCTGGCTAATAGTCATTGTTGGACCTATTCTCCATCAACATGTCTAGCTCTCTTTGAACCCTGGTAAAAAGTCCTCGCCTTCCCAACATCCTCTGGCAAGGAGTTCCACAGGTTAACTGGGCACTGTGTGAAGAAAAACTTCCGTTTGTTTGTTTTAAACCTGCTGCCTATTAATTTCATTTGGTGACTCCTGGTTCTTGTGTTATGGAAAGAAGAAATATTCCCTCTGCTCCAGCATGTGCCATTGGTGTTTTATGGGATTGTTAAAAGAAAATAAAACTCTGCAACTACTTCCGGATCTCTCTTCTGTAACCCTGACATCATGTACAGCATTAAAAATAAATGTGTTCTCTGGCTCATCTCTCGGACCTGGTATTGCGCAGTTGCATTACAAGCCCTCCAAAGTAGGGGTTTGTAGCAGGAATTGACAATGCTAATGACACCAGAGCAAATGGCAGCACTAAAATGAACAGTTTTATAGATAAGTGTGTATGGGGAGCAGGGTCAGAGCAGGGCTGGGATGGGAATAGAGTACCAGAAAGAAGACGAATGGTTTGGAAGGTATGCACAGATCTGGGAGCAAAGAAAGGATTACTTCATCTGCCAGTTTCTGAAAAAAACCCTCCTAATCCATTTTGAAATGTACTTTCTCCACATAGTACGGGAAATGCATGACATTTCCAGGCCGCCAGATTTCTGATTGAGCTGGTGATTAGCAGAGAATACAGTGCCACCTCCTTTCTCCCCCTTTCTTCCAAGGGTTGCTCCAGCTGACTGCCTCATGGAAGTCAGAGAGAGCGGCATCAGAGAGCTGATCTGTTTGAAGAGAGATAACTAGCGAGAGAGGGGGAGAAGTTACAGACAGAGCAATTTCGCCTGGAGTGGCAAAGGTCGTCGAGCTGCCCGCAGTACGCACCACACAGTATAGCTGACTCTGGTCCCACCTGGCTAAAGCCCTGTTCCAGTCACAGGCGTGCCGACTAGGAACGGCTCATTGTCAGAGAGCGTGTTTAGGTCGCATCATCTAATGGGCCGCCTGAAGTACCGAGGCGGGGGAGTCCCGGGAGGTGTGTGTAACAAGGAGTAATTCGTTGTGTTGTTTCCCATTCTCAGCCATACCAGCAGTGCTCCTGCCGGGTGCCATTATGCCATCGCCAGGTGCAACAGAGCAGCCAGCTGCTGAAATCCAGCGGGGATGCCTCAGTGCTGCTGGAGCCGTGGGACACCTGCACCCCAGACACGGACAGGAACAGCAGGTTTGCTTCCGATGAGAGCGGGAGCAGGCCAAGAGCAGAGCGCAGGGCCGGGCTAGGTTTGCCCCCCACTCCGGCTCTCGGTAAGTAAGGGGCACCTGGGGGGTATTCCAACTGGACAGGACGCTGGGACTTCCAGCAGCCAAGGACTTGGACCCAGGTGCTCACACGGCTCTGCTGTGGAGCTTCCTGCCACAGCTCTCTGTGGTGCCTGGCTCCAAATGGCACCATTAGACGGAAGGTAAGATCTAACCCAGGCCCCTGGAGATGAGGGAGCACAGCCATCTCCAAGCTGCCGGTCTCGGGCACCCCTTCCGCCCAACACACCTGGGAAGCTGAGTTAGCGCAGGGCCGGCACTTTCAGGTTTGGGTGGGGCCAGGAGCAGTGGAGCTGGAGCTCGGTGGAGAGGTGGGTCATTTTCTCTCCTGGGGAGGAGAAGCAGTTGCATCATGGGAGACACTGTCCTGCCGGGAGACTGGCCAGGGAGAATGGGCTCATGAGAAATCCCAGCCGAGCTCCCATGAGGCTGGGGGCAGCCTTGAGAAATCCAAGTGCTTTGATTTTAGACCATCTGTTTTGACCCTGCGACAGGGAGCAGACATTCACTGCCCCAGCCAGGCCTCGCTGCCTCGGCACCCCCAGCCCAGGAATGAGCGAGCCCTGCTGGAAGAGCAGTGAATTCAGGGCTACCGAGGTTTCCCAGAGAGGCCTCCCACGATCAGCTGTAGGCAGGAGCAGCAAGAGTTGGTCCTCCAGCACCTAGCAGGGCTGGGAAGAAGCAGAGACCAATCAGGGCCCAGCAGCCAGGTAAAAAGGTCTGGCTGCTTTCCTGGGGCCATACAAGGAAGTGTGTTCTCCCCTACCAGATCCACGTGACCTGGCCTGGCTGGGGCCTGGCCCTGCTGCACTGCCTTTGGTGTCTGCAAAACGCTGGTCTTCACATCAGTGTTTCTGGCTATTTGGAGCTCAGGGTTCATTTGCTTACCATCAACTCCAGGAGAGGACCGGGAAGAGCTAATCTGGCTAGGCAGCATTGACTGGGGGGGGGGGGGAGATGGTTTTATTTGTGGAGTGAAGGGGCACTATTCCATGTACAGACAGGGACGTGTGGCCCAGCGCTTAAGGTCAGACGTTCCCGCTCATGTTTGGCACCCAGCGCGAGAGCCCTAGGCCCTGCTTGTCTGAGTGCTCCGTGGCGCCAGGCGAATGGCGGCGGGTTGGCTTGCTGGCAGTCTGACAAATCAAAGCACTGTTGGTTCAGGTCAAACCAAAAAGGATTTCCAGTTTTGGGGGGGCAAATTGAAAAGCTGGAAAAAACCAGGGCGAATGAAAAGTGTTGTTCCCCCTCCTTCCGATTTGTTATGTAGCCTGGCTCCTGCCCTTTGCATTCAAACAGGCAGCTTTGTACTGCACGCGCTCTGAGAGCATGGGAGAGACCAGCTCCCTGCCCTCCATGCCGTACCCGGCTCCAGCCCAGTGCGGAGCTAGACCTGCAGGCACAGGACTGCTCAGGCCTGGCTGGCGGGTGAGCAGTGTGGACAGAGTGTGGCTGTTAAGCTCTAGCAAGTGTCTCCTGACTGGATGAGAAATGAGATTTTTCAATCGCTTATAACTTGGCTACATTTAGCAGATTTCCTCAGGGGTGGCAAAAGGCACCTGTCCCCCACAAAATCCACCCCTCTGCCAAATTTCAACTCCCTGCTCCACGCCATGGGGATACTAGAGCTTCTCAAAGAAAAAGTCAGCAGAAATGTTTAACGTGGGGACGGCTCGAGTGTGGGCCGAGAACCACTCCACCAAGGCAGCTCCCCCAACTGGAAAGCTTCAGCCTAAACCGTTGAAGTGTGGCAGCATTATAAGCAACTGAAGGCACAGGCTTAGAAGGCAGGTTTGGGGCAACCTTAATGCATGGTGCAGGCAGCCCTGCCTGTGGGGGTCGCACGGTAACACCTGAGAGCACACGGCCAAGGGGTGGCTCGAGATCTGAGCGGTGCTCTGCACGGCCACTTCCTAAGACTTATAACAGTAGCACTGTTGCACCAGACAACGGCAGAGCGCTCTAATTAATGCACTGTTCATGAAGAGTGACTGGGTGCCACCCCACACAAGCCCCAGCAGACTAATGTGAGCCAGGAGAGGCCAATTAACTTTATACAGTGCACCTGGAGGGCACCCAGGGACAAATACCAGGAACTGCAGCCGAAGGCTCAGTGGGGCTGAGCTGGGAGAGGATTATAGAGCCAGGAAGGAAGTCTGCCATCTCTTCCTAGGGGGAAAGGAGCTGGCTGTGCCCTGCCCTAGGGCTGGGAGCCTTACAAGAGGCCTGGAGGGGTGAGGTAGCTGTAGGAAGCCCTGGGGGTAAGCCCAGAGCTAGGCAAGGGTAGGAAGGAGCTGGGGAGACAACAAGCCGCTCTGAGCCTTAGCAGACCGAGGCTGTTGGTTGTGGAGTCTCTGGCCTGGAACCCAGCACCCCATACCAGCGCCTGCCTGGGCAAGCGGCACAGGTCTGGACACTTGGCACAAGAGGCTTGTCTGGTGGGGCTGATCCCTGGAAAAGGCAGGACTGCACAGTGAGCTGGCAAAGGCGGAGTCAGGCAGAGGAGCGTCCCATCTCCTGGAGAGACAGAGCCCCCATGGGGGAGCAGCTGCAGTGGGGGGTCGCCAGCCCCGGCCATGAAGAGGGGCACCGGCGGTGAGTGGGCGCCAGCCACGTCTGACTTTCTCTCTGCTTGGGTGACAGTGGCTTTTGGCTTCTGGTACAGGGCTTGTCACAAGCGGCTTCCTTTTCCCAGCCAGCGCTGCTCTTGCGGGCAGTACGCCTTGCTCCCAGCGCCTGTGCTGAGCGGGGACAGGCCGTGCCGGGAGGGGAAGCTGCTAAGGAAAGCCCAGGCGTAGCTCTCATTTCGGCAGTGTGTGCCAGGCCCAGGCCTATGGCTAGGTGCCAGAGTCCTCCTTTAGGGCCCAGGTTAACGGCTCTTGCCACTCCCCTGATGGGCCTGGCTTCCCTGCAGCCTCAGCCCCAGCCCCACTCCTGATGTGAGAGCGGCCAGGCTGTGCAATAGCGCTCTGGGCCGTGTCACGGGGCGCAGCCCTCCCTCGAGCGTGGCACCACGGGTCCTGCGGCCTCAGCTGGGGCTCACTGAGCGGTTCCCCGTGGCTTGTGGGAGAATGGGCCTGGCCCCTCAGGGTGTGCAGCAGGAAGTGTGGAAAGGCTCCTAGCGCTTGAATGGTGCTAGCCTGCGTTGGAGCCTGTGTCCCGGGGCAGGCCAGGCAGAAGCACTGCCCTGTGCCAGGTCGGGGGTTCTGTGTGTGGGCAACACCCCGGTTAGAAGAGCGGTTGCTTGGCAGGCAGTGTGCAGCAGGCGCCCGGTTATCCAAGCAGCTGAGGCTGCGTGCGCAGGCAGTGCTGAATTTTCTTTGGCTAATCGGGCATTGGGATAACCCAGATGGCCTTTTTACCACCCCACTAACTGCCTTCCCCTGGGGCTCGAATTGTCCCCCCCTCCGCAGGCTGTGCCGGGGGAAGGAAGGGGTTTGGATCGTGCAGAGGTCTGGCTAATACGCTTTCTGACAAACAGGAGCGTGCTGTAGCTCCAGCAAGGAGAGAGTTCAGCACCCATCAGGGCCCACTGACATCAGTGGGGGTACCAGGTTCTGGGCACCCGGATTAAATGTGGATTTAGGAACCTGACGTAGGTGCCCTGTGGGGCAGGCGTGGTCCCAAGGGAGAGCCACGCACAGTATTTGAGTGCGCCTCCTGGTTTGTATGGGCGGCTGTGAATTACTGAAACCCACGACTGAGGAAAACGGTGTTTCCTGGACTCTGACCAATTCTGCAGTTATTCATACTCCCCCTCCCCTGGATGTTTTTAGAGACTGGCTGGCAGGCCGGGCTCGTCCAGTGCTCAGGAGGCAAGGGTGCCCAGGGCCAAGGGACACAGGGAGTCCGTGTCTGTCAGCGTTCCCTCTGATCTCTTCCATCCGTGTGCAGATTTCTTCACGTGCACCGAGGCGTGTGACTGCCCCACCAGTAGAATGGGACCCGTCAGCGAGACGTCCTCCTGGATGCCATGGAGAGTCAGGTGAGCAGGACTTGGCTTTCTCTGCATACAGTGTGAGAGATTGAATGACTCACCAAAATGCACCTCTTACTGGAAAAACACCCATTATGCGCTTTTCCAAGCAAACTGTACAGAAAATGTAAATGACGCATAAAGCTCTTATGAATTGGACCCTAAGCGTCTTTCTCTTTAGCATATAAACTGCTAGTTGGGATGTGATAGGAATGCATTTGCCCCCATTTTTCAAACTGTAATTACGTTTCCTCAGTAAAACTCAAATACTTGATATGGTCCTGTTGCAACGGTACTAGACAGGTAATAATTGGAAAATTTAACTCTGAGGCTTTATCTTTTAAATAGTAAAAGGAAGGGTTACACGCTGCATACAGAGGAGTGTGTATTAACGATGAAAATCATGAACTTGCTGATTCTCTGCTGTGTTAATTCAGAGCTGGAAAATCTGCTCCAAAGCTCCATGAATAGATGAGAGAAAAGGAAAATGATCTACAGCTTAAAAGTCACAATTCCCTTGTTCCCTGTGTAAATCATCTGTAATCTAAATGTAACCCTGCCACCCTCCTTCAGCTACTCCAGCCCTGTCTCGGGGAGCGTGCTCTTTAGCTCGCAGGCAGGCAAACGAAGGCATTTGGCTAATGCTGGGGTAGAACAGAAGCAAAACGGGAGACATGTAGAGATCTAAGCCTAGGGATGCGCCACAGCCCATTATAGACACATGGGCTGTGTCTACACTGCACCCTTTTTCCGGAAAAGGGATGCAGATTAGACACATCGGTATTGCAAATGAAGCGGGGGACTTAAATATCCCCCGCTTCATTTGCATAAACATGGCTGCCGCTTTTTTCCGGTTCGGGGCTTTGCCGGAGGAAAGCGCCAGTCTAGACGGGATCTTTCAGAAAATAAAGCCTTTTCCGAAAGATCCCTTATTCCTGATTTTAAGAGGAATAAGGGATCTTTCGGAAAAGGTTTTATTTTCTGAACGATCCCCGTCTAGACAGGCACTTTCCTCCGGCAAAGCCCCGAACCGGAAAAAAGCGGCAGCCATGTTTATAAAAATGAAGCGGAGGATATTTAAGTCCCCCGCTTCATTTGCAATACCGATGTGTCTAATCTGCATCCCTTTTCCGGAAAAGGGGTGCAGTGTAGACACAGCCATGCAGTGACATTCAGAATTTCCCTCTTCTGAGTGAATTTGAAGTGTGAATGACCAGAGTGACCACGCCACAGCTCTGTAGCCTTTGCTGTCCATGCCTTGCGCTCGCTGGATTAGATTCGTAGGGCTCCTGAGTCACGGGGACTGGCCGGTTCCCATGTACAGTCCATGCTGCTGCTGTTTGGGGTGAGTCTGGGAGTGCAGCCGAGAGACCCTGCGCATGACTCCAGCTTCTGTCCAGTCTGGTGCCAGCAGGGATTCGGGGCTTGGTTCAAAACTCCCGGAGCAGGTGGGTGCTCAGTGCTTTGGGCAACCAGGCTATTTATGCAGGTGCCTGAAGACAGATTCAGGAGCCCAGCTCCTGCCCCTGTGTTTGGGAAACCTTGGCTCCAGCAGTAGGCCCGGGACTGAGTCGCTGCTCCAGCGTGTAGGACGAGCTGAGGTCCGAAAGGCAGTGGCTTTGCAAGCAGGGGTAGGTGGGTCTCTGGAATGGGGACCATGGGAAGGGTTGCTTTCTCAGGGCTTTCCAGAAGCAGTACTGGTCCTGCAAGCTGCCTCTGGGGTCCCCATGTGGACCCTCATTGATTTTTGGTCTGGCTGCTTGGAGCAGCTTGCAGATTGGGGCCAGAGCGATGGCCATGTCATCCATCATGGTCCTGATCCAAATCCTGTCTAAGGGACTGGGAAGATGCCTATTGATGACAGTGGGCTTTGGATCAGACCTCATGAACCTAACCCTGTTTTTCCCTGGAAGAGGGAAAATACCGCTCTTGCCATGGGGAAAATGACTCCTATTTAGTTAAAATACAACATTTTCAGGCTTAGATGCCTTGCTCAGCCCCTTCTGTAGTGGCCAGTCGGCTCATGACACGCCTGGTGTTGCTATGTCCATGTAAAAAAACCTACTGAGGTGGCAGACGAGTCCTTCCGTCCCAGCTGTCCCCAAGCAGAGTTAGTGTAAGCAACTCCCTGCGCAAGATGTTGGCCTCTGTGAATTGTATTTTGAGGGCCGCAGTGGTGCCGAGGCCTCTTCTGGGCACTGTGTGCAGGGAATCCTGCCTATTCTGAGTGCAGGAACGCGTTGATACCCAGCTGGCACTGCGAGAAGCCGAGACCCGATAAGTAAATAGGGGCGGCATGAAAGACCTTGAGCAGACGAAAGACTTGTGTTAAATCTGCAGGATGCCCCCAGAGGTGCCAGAAGACCCAGTGTTCAAAAAGTGGGAACCAATAATGCTTGGCCTGACGACTGAACTGAGGGTTGTCTTTGTGATCTGACTGTGTGTGCATGCCACAACGCCTGTCCAAGCCTGCCATTAAAAGGGCGGTTTTGTGTTGATTTGGGGGGGGCCAGGGATGAATTCCCAAAGGAACGCATAAGGGAGAAGGGGCTTTTGTATCTTGTACAACCCCTTCTTTGGTCCCGACACATGGGTGAAATGCTTCCCCAGGGCCCCCTCTCTCTCCACGGCACTTGAAAGGGATTTTCTCTGGAAAGGCCGCAGGAAGCCACCATAGCAGAGCGAAGTCTAGGCCTGTTTGTAATGACCCTGGCTGCTGTGGAAGTCTGCACTGCTCTGCTGTGGGGTAGCCAGCGAGCAGTTTGCCCTGCTTTGATTCTCGTTTGTTTGTTTCTTGCACGCCTGTAGCAAATATCTTGCTGAATGAAACCTGACGTGTTGCACGTGCCCACAAGATGGTGCCCTGGCCCTGCTGTTCCAGGGAAAGGGACAGATGTCAGATGAAAATCCTTTCTGTTTCCTCTGGCCTCAGATATACCCCCCTCCCCTCCTTTCTCAATTCAGATAAGCTGCCACCTAATATATTTTATGCTGGTGTATACACATCCGAGGCCGTTTTTCATGGCTCTTCAGAGGAAAAGAATATGTTCAAGCTGGAGTCCTACTTGTGTTTTCTATGACCCCACGCTCACGAGAGGAAGGATACATTTCAGTCCCTCCAGTATGTCCCTTGTCTGTGGCCAAGGGTTGCATTAGCCCGTCTGCTCCATTTGGATAGGGGTGGCATGTCTCTGCACCACCGGGGTGTGCTAGTGTGTTGGAAATCCTGGCCTGGCAGCTGGTGCAGGGACCGCTCTGCCAGCAGTTCTGAGACTAAACGAATGGCGAATCGGTGTGAGCACACAAATCGATAGCAGCCGCCTGGATCCCGCTTGTTTGATCAATATTTATCATTCATAGCCCTGTGTTCCCAGGCAGGAGGGAGCATGGCGATGAGACGGGAGGATCTCCTGGGGCACCAGGGAGAGCATCCCCATGTAAGTTCTAGAACAAAATGGTTCAGCGATGGAAAATCCTGTGACCCCCCCCCAGCCCCCCCGGATCAGTTGCTCCACTGGCCAGTCACTCACCCGCTAAAATTGACCCCTTATTTCCAGGTGGAATTTGCCTGGCTTCAACCGCCAGGCCTTGGGTCCTGTTGGACTGTTCTCGGCTAGCCCGCCAGCCCGCCCGTGGGTGTGTCCCCCTGCAGACAGGCCAGTGTGCCCTTGCCCTGCCGTCTGCTGAGTGAGCCCTGGGCATCGGTCGCTCTGAGGCCCCAGGCTCCCAACTTCCAACCAGAAGATGAAGGTGGGAAGAGACCTCAGGAGGCATCTAGTCCGGCCTGCTGCTCTGCACAGGACCAGCCCCACAAATCAGCGCCCTGCTCGCACTGTGGCACCAGCCCCACACAGGATTCCCACAGTGCTCGCACCAGGCCCAAGCGAGAGTTCCTCTTGCCTCTGGTAATCAGCCTCGAGATTCCCCTGCATGCGGCCAAGGATCGCACGAGCCTTCCTGGCCACGCCGGGAGCCTGGCTGGCACTGCTGACTCGGCTGCTGAGTCTGAGCAATGCAGCAGAGGCCTGGGGCTAAGAACATAAGAACGGCCGCACTGGGTCAGACCAAAGGTCCATCTAGCCCAGTATCCTGTCTGCCGACAGTGGCCAGCACCAGGTGTCCCGGAGGGGGTGGATTTGGGACCCGTACTGTTCAATATCTTCATCAATGATGTAGATATTGGGATAGAGAGTACGCTTATTAAGTTTGCAGATGATACCAAACTGGGTGGGGTTGCGACTTCTTTGGAGGATAGGGACATAATTCAAAATGACCTTAGCAAGTTAGAGAAATGGTCAGAGGTAAACAGGATGAGGTTTAATAAAGAGAAATGCAAAGTGCTCCACTTAGGAAGGAACAATCAGTTCCATACATACAAGATGGGAAGCGACTGTCTAGGAAGGAGCATGGCAGAAAGGAATCTAGGGGTCATAGTGGACCACAAGTTGAATATGAGTCAACAGTGTGATGCTGTTGCCAAAAAAGCAAATATGATTCTAGGTTGTATCAACAGGTGTGTTGTAAGCAAAACTCGTGAAGTCATTCTGCCGCTCTACTCTGCACTAGTTAGGCCTCAGCTGGAGTACTGTGTCCAGTTCTGGGCGCCACATTTCAAGAAAGATGTGGAGAAATTGGAAAGGGTGCAGAGAAGAGCGACAAGAATGATTAAAGGTTTAGAGAACATGACCTATGAAGCCAGGCTTCATGAACTGGGCTTGTTTAGTTTGGAAAAAAGAAGATTAAGGGGGGACATGAGAGCGGTTTTCAAATATCTAAAAGGGTGTCACAAGGAGGAAGGAGAAAATTTGTTCCTCTTGGTTTCTGAGGACAGGACAAGGAGTAATGGGCTTAAAGTGCAGCAGGGGAGGTTTAGATTGGACATTAGGAAAAAATTCCTAACTGTCAGGGTGGTCAAATATTGGAATAAATTGCCAAGGGAGGTGGTGGAATCTCCCTCTCTGGAGATATTTAAGAACAGGTTGGATAGACATCTGTCAGGGATGGTGTAGACGGAGCTTGGTCCTGCCTTGAGGGCGGGGGGCTGGACTCGATGACCTCTTGAGGTCCCTTCCAGTCCTATTATTCTATGATTCTATGATTCTATGACTGAAGACAATGATCAAGTGATTTGTCTCCTGCCATCCCTCTCCAGCCTCTGACAAACTGAGGCCAGGGACACCATTTCTGTCCCCCTCCTAATAGCCTTTTATGGACCTAACCTCCATGAAATTATCTAGCTTCTCTTTAAACTCTATTATAGTCCTAGCCTTCACAGCCTCCTCTGGCAAGGAGTTCCACAGGTTGGCTACACACTGTGTGAAGAAGAACTTTCTTTTATTAGTTTTAAACCTGCTCCCCATTAATTTCATTTGGTGTCCTCTAGTTCTTCTATTATGGGAACTCATAAATAAGGCCGCTCTCTGCCTGCCCTGACTCCATAGCTACCAGGAACCACAACCAATGGGAGCTGCGGGGGCTGTGCCTGGGGCCTCCTGGTGCCTAGGGGCAACAGGGACCTGGGGCCACAGTGAATGCCACCAGGACCCTGCACCCTACTCCTTTGCCCCAGCCTGACATTCCCTCCTGCACCCCAAAGCCCCTCATCCCCTGCTACACCCCCGAGCCTGCACCCCTCCTGAACCCCTCGTTTCTGGCCCTGTCCTAAAACCACACCCCAAAGCCCTGTCCCAGGCGGGTGGCAGTGAGGAATGATGGATGGGATGGGGGCAGGGATGAGGCCTGGGGAAGGGTGGTGGGTTTTGCACAATACGAAAACGCTGCCAGCCGTCTGGCCATGTGCTGCAGATGCAGAAGGGGGTGCGCCACAAAATATCCCTTCGCCCCGTGCTCCGTTCTCTCCTCATCATTGCCTGTGTCTGGTCTTGGCCCTGCCCCCTGCATTACTAGTGTGGTAGCTAAGAAGTTAAACACACGGGGAATAGATCCAAGGGCCCTAGGGAGGGGAGGGGGCTGCGCTCCTGGGGAGCACAGTGGTTCCAGACAGAAGAGTAAAGCTCCCTGGGCTGGCCCAGGCCGCCTAGCTGGGGTGGTGTATTGGGCAGTGCAGAGGCTATGCTTTGTGTTCAGTGCACCCAGACGTCTTGAAGGGCTCTGCCGTCTGCAGCGACAGGTGGTCACTTTGGGCGGGACCAACAGAAAAATTCTCCTGACGGTGCCAAAGGGACGTGAGCTGCAAAAGGACCATCCGGCCTCGGGCCTTTTGTGTGCCAAGGTACCTGACTCTGATGCTGCGCCTGGCGCCGACTGGAGGCATTTCCTGCAAAACAGGAGAAGGTTGGTCATGAGGGAGGAGCCTGCTCTTTGCTCAGGTTCAGTTCCCCTTGCTGGCCCAGTGAAAGGCTGCAGGAGTCCTCGGCAGGAGGCGAGTAGGGACAGGCCTCTGCATAGATCTTAGTGAGCGGTAGGTGGGCAGGATGGCAGCCTGAGACTGTTCTGCATTTGTTCTCACCAAACCCTCCTCCAGTGTGTGATCACCAGCACAGCTCCATGCCCTCTGCCTGGGACAGCAGAAGGCCCCCAGAGGCTGGCGTCCATACCCGCTCCAGCATCTGTCAGGTGCGCGATGCCCCTGCTAGTCTCTGCCGGTAGCAGCTGGGAGACGTTTTTTCATTCCCGAGCTGGGTCCTCTGTAGGATGATGCCATGCCGGGTTTGCACTGCCCAGCGCTCCCTAAAGTCGTTGTGATCGGAGCCTCTGAGCCACAGCCACTCTACTTAGCAGGAGGGAGAGAGGAGTTTTGCCAGCTACTTCTTGGGTGGTGTTCTCGGCAGAGAAAGGGGTTTGCCCGCCCGGTGTGAAATCTCACCTGTTTATCTCCCGAGCTCAGGCTTAGCTCATAGCACAGGCACTGTTCTTTTAGGGGGACTCGGCATTAGTGAGAAGTGCCCGAGCGAGAGCTGCACAGCACGTGCTCCAGCCATTCATCCACAGAGCAGGCACAGCACATGCTGTGGGAATACAAGCCTCCCACAGGATGCTATGCCTCCTCCCTCCCCCCCGAACACGGCTGTCAGAGCGCTTGGCCACTCTGCCAAACCAGACTTGTTTTCACCCAATCGTGTCTGTGGAAAATTTTAATTTCTTCCAAAATTGTTTGTTTTCCCATGGGAGGGGGGATTCCAAGAATCCCAAATTCAAAAGAGGGTGGGTGGGGGTGTGTGTCTATCCCTATTTCCATTTTCTCGCCGGAAGAGGGGAAGGAAAGGGGGCGGAGAGAAGCAAAGAAGAGATGGGGGGGGGGGATGACAACTAACCAGGCCTGTTTCCTCCGCCTTGTCTCTGGGTCAGAGTTCCTGGGAAGCACAAGCCGTTATTTACACGTCTCCCACACAGCAGTTGCCAATTCCCAGCCATCTCTGTCTGGGTTTGTTTTCTTGCACGTTCGTTCCCTGGCCACTGCTCAGGCTCTCCTAAGCAAGCCAGTTAGCGTCTGCCAATGGTGATGTGACTGGACTGGACTCAAACCACCTAATCTCTGGCTGTGATGGACAGTGGCAGTGTGGCCTAAGGGTTAGGGCACTGAGCTGGGATCAGACAGCAGTTTTGTTGTGACCTCAGGCAAGTGCCATTTCTCCTTGTGCCTCAGCTTCCTCGTTTGTAAAATCAGGGTGAGGCGACTGTCCTTTGCTCGGTCCTTTCACTAGTCCTTGCCCTCCGCACTGGTGCTGCAGTCTGCAAAGCACTTGAAAACATTGGTTCATCTTGTACGCATCCCTGGCGCTGCTGCAATGCCACCCCTGCCTCCCCCGAGGTGTCTGCTGCCTTTCCCCATGTAGAAAGGGAGCCTGGCGCTTTTCCCCGTGTAAGCCCCATGGGCTCTCCTGCTGAAAGGCACTCGGAGCCAGGTCTGGGCCATCTCTGGTTGTACAAGGTCTTTGGTGAAATCCAGGAACGACACCAAAATCTCATGTCTCGTTTAAATTACAAGCAAGGGTCTATGCCTCCTTGTTGCGGAGAGGGCTTGAAAACATGCCCAGAGTTCAGCCTAAAACAGTGTTTCTTAAACTGTATCCTGTGGCACACCAGTGTGCCGCGAGGCAGTCGGAGATGTGCTGCGGAGAACAACAGATTTCAAAATGGCCACCCTTAAAGGGGCAGGCAACTCTTTTTTTTTTTTTTTTTTTTTTTGTGCTCTGCTCAATAACTTTCCCCTAACCCTTTTTTTCCCCCACTCAACAAAAAATCCTTTGTGTTCCTCATTTAACAAAAAATTGTTTGGTGTTCCTCGGTCTTAAAGTTTAAGAAACACTGGCCTAAAGGCTCAAAGTAGAGAGGAAAGGGAACTCTACACAGATTCTTTTTTCTAAAATCTCCTGATCAGGGGCCAGCTGACTTGGGAGTTTGATCACCTGGGGTTGCCAGTGTGGTGCCCTGTCCCCCAGGAGGGTCTGGGCCTAGTGCTATCAAAGGCCACTCAGTGGCGTGTTCAGAAATCGGCACGTCAGAACGACCCTGTTACCCTGAAGATGTTCTGTGCCTTGCTGGGAAAGTCTAACGTACATGTCTCTTAAGCCCAGCCCGGCAGCAATCGGCCTTGGCGGGCCTAACTCCAGTGCCACAGGGAGTCTGAGTAAGCAGCCCACCTCCAGGCTGCCCTTTCTCAAGTTGTCCCTTCCCCCAGGGGCATCAATTTTGCCTCCTGCCCCCCAAATCGCTTTTCCCCTGTCATTAGATCTGCGTCATGCACTGGGGAGGCATGAGGATTATATACAGGTGAGAGGATTATTCTAGCAGTGGCTGGGTGAGATTCTGTGGCCTGCGTTGTGCCAGGGGTCAGACTAGATGATCAAAATGGTCCCTTCTGACCTTAAAGTCTATGAGGCAGGGCGCTGCTCATGCTACGCGCTAGCTGCGACTGGTGTATGCGCTCCCTTGGCTCAGGGCGGCCTGCCTGGAAGAGGAAGGGTGATCTTCTGCTAAGAGCAATTAGGATTCAATTCCCTGCTCTGCGACAGACTTCCTGGGCAAATGAGTTCACTTCCCTTCTCCTTCCCCGCAAAGCGGGCATGGTGCTTCCTGCGGCTGCCAGCCATGCAGAGCAGCCGCTGTCTCTCGCTGTGGACGCAGCACTAGTGCCAAGGGGCAGGGCCGGCGCTCGGCAGAGGCCCTTGTCACAGCAATGGCAAGCCTGCACGGAGCAGAGAGGAAGGGAGTTCTGGCAGGAGGGTATTTTGACCACAGTCCAACAGAGTTCGTGAGGCAAAACTGCTGACGCAGGGAGCAGATGTCAGTCATGCCGGTGGAAGATCAGTGAAGCAGTTTGAAGGGACTTTGGCTTCCACCCAGGAGACGGAGGCCCCAACCTTGACGGAGCTTCACTGCAGCCATCCAAGAAGGTGGCTGTAGGCGACAGGAAGAGCATGTCTCTGCAGTGCACAGGGCCCTGGCCTGTCCCGCCCAGCGGTGGGAAGTGACCCTAAGGCAGGAGAAGGCTGAGGAAGCAGAGCATTTTCTTTCTGCAACCTGTCCTTGGGAATATTTAATTCCAGCCCTTTATGCAGCTGAATAATCTGTGTACTCGAGAATAGAAGCTCATTTTCTTTACCTTGGCGAGCTCTTTCGGTATATGCAGAGGGTGCGGGAGGGGAGCGAATGCAGTCTGACTTCCCTCCTCTTGCTGGAAGACAGAAGAACTAGGGCAACTGCGCGGAGTACCAATGCCCCGGTAATTCAGGAAAGAAGTGGTTGTAGCAAATGAATTGGTTGAATGCCGTCTGCACAGCTCAGGAGACTCCCCCAGCCTTTCCCTCCTTTCCCTTGGGTAGTGCTGCGTGCTCACCAATACAAGGGAGACTTGGCTCGAGTCCCCTGGCCCCGGAACCTGGGGAAATCACATACCACCCTGGGTGCTCATCTGTCTAAAACTGTGAGCGGAGACCCACCCGGGAGTGCATGGGGCAGAGCCTTCTGCCTCGTGGGCTTGAGTTCTGCCACCAGCCGTTCCTTTTCTGGGCCCCTCTCTGCTCTGCACCCATGCTGGCTGTCCTTGGTCCAGGAGGGTCCAGGATTCAGAGGTGCCCCCCGCCGGGGAAGAAGATGCACCGCTTGCTCCACCATCTGAGCACTTGCTGGGGCTGGCGACCCATCAGTCTCAGTGGAGCTTTGGGCAGCTCTTGTCAGCAGAGGAGCTGCCCACTACGTTAGCTGCCAGACTTTCAGCACCCCAGCCCGAAATTGCACCTCTCAGGGAGTTCGAGCTTCTGCACAGGGCTGTGACACACGCACACGGTGGGGTATCTCCCCCCTGTGGTCCTTCCACTGCCTCCTTGTACACCGCCTGATGTGGCATCTTTGTTTACTTTTTGTAAAGCCCCATTTCCCTGTCAGGGACCCAGCATCCTTGTGCTTAGTTTAAAGCCCCAACCACTGATTAGGACTGTAAAAGATTGGCAGATGGAGATAAAATATTAGTGTCATTCCCCCCCACCCATGCTTCATGAAAATTGGCTTGTGGATATGAATGTGCATAACTCCAAGATACTTTATGCAAAACAGGTAATCTAACCTATCCATTTTAATGTTACAATCTGCTGAATGCCTGTCCTATTTTTGTGCATCTATCATTCTTCCATGTGGCATTAGAAATATGAAGTGTGAATCTGTTTGTAATTCTAAATGTGCTAATGAAAGCCATCACTGATACGCTGGTATTTAATGACTTAGTACTCAAACCAACGACTCGTGAATGGCTGTGTTGGTCCTGTAAGCCCAGACTGTGGTTGGTCCTGGGAGGACATGTGACCATGCCATGTGGTATTGGACTCCATCTTGAACCTTGTATTTTTTCCATTGGGATGGGGTGTGTAGACCAAAGGGTTCCTGCCCTGGGGTGGGGAGAAGGCTATTTAAGCTATGAGCCTTTTATTGTCAGCTGGCTTTGAAACTGTCTCGCCAATCCTAAGAGGAAACTTGTCGTCAAAGAGTTTGAAGAAGCTGCAGTCCCAAGTCAAAGTAAAAATCAGCTCTGATTGGAAGCTTTTACCGGAGATAAGAACAGCTGTCTACAGTAAGAATTTGCATGTAGCAAGTTTCTTAGTGGATTAGAATGAGTGAAGTATTTTTTTTTATTTTAATTTAATAAGTTACTTTGATTGGACTGTTTTCATGTGCAACCACTTCCATCCGGCTTTCTGTAATTGATAACACTGGTTTCTTATCAAGCTCAATGTAAATAATTGTTACCTAGGGGATCAACCACTGTGCATCTCTCATTCATTGATAACATGAGCCGACCTTATATGGTGTCTGTGTAAAACCAGGCTTGGTGTCCAGGGTGCTGAGCCCTTAGAGCTGAGTTTTCCCAGAGCTCAGCTGGTTCAGTGTCTGTGTTGCTCTGCCGAGGAGGCGGCAGTAACCCCAACTCTGTGCCTTGTCTGGGAGTATGTCTACACTACAGAGTTTTTTTGGAAAACTTCAGTGACATCCACACTGCAATCGCGTTTGTTTGAAAGAAAATTGAAAAAACAGAGGGGTGTTTCCGACATTGGTAAACCTCATTCTACGAGGAAGAAACCTTTTCCTTTCGCAACAAGGCGCGTGTGGACGGGGAAGGGGAAGGTCTTTCGGAAGAAGAGGAAAGAGGAAAAAGCACAGGTGCCCTGGTGGCCACTCCGGCCGTAGTAATCACAGCTGAAATGTGAGAGTGCATCCATTCAGTGTGGACGCTCTCTTTTGAAACAGCAGGTCGCTTTTTCGATGCGCTTTGGCAGTGTGGACGCTCTGTTTCCGAAGAAGTTTTTTTGGAAGATCTCTTCCGGAAAAGCTTTTTCTGAAAGGAGCCTGCAGTCTAGACATAGCCTGGGGGATCTGCCCAGCAGGGCGGGG